>NW_007251867.1:57748-59594 GCF_000164805.1 Carlito syrichta
ATTTCAGGGAGTAAAACCTACAGCCCCACTGCACGGACAGATTCCAGGGCAGTGGGAAGTGGGTTCCACATTATCCACACACCTGTCAGCGAATACCAGGACCTGCAGACAGATTTTGAATCACAGCTCTCCCCTTAAGTAAATCTCAAAACTGCAAAAAGGACCACATCCAACCTACAGTGCAACTACAGAATGGAACAAACTAAGAGGACATACATAAAGAATAGGAGATTGAACAAACAGAAGTAAAACCAATCCCTTTACCCCTGAATAACAGAATTAAAGAAGACGGTGACATGGAGGGAAGGAAAAAGTAGGGAGGGGGAAAAGCTGCACAGATGAAGAAAAACCAAAAGAAGAATATAGGTCTTACACAGACCCCTGGGAAATCAGACACTGAGAAAACAGATTCTGGTACACAAACAATGAAGAGTCCCCAGAATGACTGGTTACATGCAACAAACCCAGACATCAAGACATTAATGGAGAGAATTTAAAAAATTGAGGAGAAACAAGAGGAAAATAGGAAGGAGCTGATGTCAGAAATGACAGCAGTAAAGAATACTGTGATGGAAATGAACAACAGACTAATAAGCATGGAAAGCAGAATCAGTCAAGCAGAAGAAAGAATCTCAGAGCTCGAAGACCAAAACACAGAACTAACCCAAACTGTCAAAAGCATAGAAAAGAAGCTCAAAAAGACAGAACAAAACCTGCAAGAGATGAATGATCACTTCAAGAGACCAAACCTAAGAGTAATTGGACTTCCTGAGGCAGAAAGAGAAACAGAAGCCACACTGGAACAAACATTTCATGAAATCATTCAAGAAAACTTCCCTAATCTCATTAAGGATGAAAAAATTCAAACACAAGAGATTCATCCGGGTTCGGTGGCTCAGCCTGTCATCCCATGCCTTTGGGAGGCTGAGGTGAGTGGATTGCCTGAGTCCGCGGGTTCGAGACCCACCTGGGCAGGGTGACGTCATCTCTACAATAAATAAAAAAATCAGCCAGGCGTGGTAGCGCATACCTGTAATTCCAGTTACTTGGAAGGCTGAGGCGGAAGGATTGCCGGAGTCCAGCGGGTCGAGGCTGCGGTGGCCGGGAGCAGCCACTGCACTCCAGTCTGGGTGACTGAGTGAGACTCCAACTCAAAAAAAAAGAGATTCAAAGAACCCCTGCAAGACAACAAATGAGAAGACCAACTCCCAGACACATAATAATTCGCCTAAACAAACTAGCTATGAAATGAAAAATCCTAAAGTCAACAAGAGAAAAAGGCCAGACTACCTACCAGGGAAAACCAATTATAATAGCAGCAGATTTATCCACAGAAACCCTTCAGGCCAGGAGAACCTGGAGTCCTATCTTCAAAGTTCTAAAAGAGAAACAATTTCAACCAAGAAAAACCTACCCAGCCAAACTAAGCTTCATTAGTGAGGGAGAATTGAAATCTTTTCCGGATATCCCATCCCTAAGAACCTACGCTGAAACAGACCACCTCTACAAGAAACACTTAAGAAAGTACTCAACACAGAAGAAAAAGAAAAAGAACAACAACATTCTTCACAAGAGTACAGGCAAAAGCTTAAAAACACACATGAACCAACTCCAAAACCCAAAGAAAGACTACAAACAAACAGGAACAACAACTCTGTAAGAACCTTATGACAGGGATCAACTCTTGCATTTCAATTATTAGCCTAAATGTGAATGGACTAAATGCACCACTGAAAAGATATAGAATGGCAAAATGGATAAAATATCATCAGGCAACAATCTATTGCCTTCAAGAGAGTCACCTCACTAGAAAGGACACCCACAGACTCAAAGTAAGAGGATGGGA
>NW_007251868.1:0-7659 GCF_000164805.1 Carlito syrichta
GCCACATGAGTTAACTAGCTGACTTAACCAGGTAGCCAGCTGGCTAGCCAGATGACTCAATTAGCTGGCTTAACTAGTTAACCAGCTGACTAGCCAGCTGACTTAACTAGCTGACAGCACAAGCTAGCCAGGTGGCTAGCCAACTGACTTAACTAGCAAGCTACCTATGTATACACCTGGCTTGCCAACTGACTTAACTACATAGCTACCTAGCTAACCAAATGGCTACCGAGATGACTTAACTAGGTTACTTAAATAGATAGCAAGCTGAATAGCCAGTTGACTTAACAAGCTAGCTATCCTGCTAGACAGCTGGCCAGCCAGCTGAGTTGACTAACTGACTTAACTAACTAGCCAGTTGACTTAACTGACTGACTTAACTAGCTAGCTACCTAGCTAGCCAACTGACTTAACTACATGACTTAACTAGCTAGCTGCCTATCTAGCCAGCTGACTTAACTAGCTGATTTAACTAGCTAGCTACCCAGCTAACTGTCATATCCGTAGCTGACTTAAGTAGTTTACTTAGCTAGCTAGCTAACTGACATATCTAACTGATGACTAACTAGCCCCCTATCTAGCCAGCTGGCTTAACAAGCAGAATTAACTAGATACCTACTTGCATAGCGTGTTGGCTTTCATGCTGACTTAACTACCTAACTACCTAACTGACCTCCTGGCCAGTGAGCTGACTTATCTAGGTGAAAACTAGCTAGCCAGCTGGCTTACCAACTAACTTAACTAGCCAGCTACCCTCCTAGGCAGCTGGCCAGCCAGTTGACATAACCAACTGACTTAACCTGATGGCCAGCTGATGTAACTAGCTGACTTAACTAGCTAGCTAGCTACCTAGCCAGCTGACTTAACTAGCTGACTTAACTGGCTAGCTACCTAGCTAGCCAGCTGGCTGATGAGCTGATTTAAATAGCTGACTCAACCAGCAAGCCAACTGGATGGACAGCTGACTTAACTAGCTGACTTAACTAACTAGCCAGCTAACTGGCCAGTTGAATTAACTAGCTGACTTAACCAGCTAGCCTGCTTGCTAGCCAGCTGATTTAATTAACTAGATACATATCTAGCCTACTGGGAAGCCAGCTGAATTAGCTAACTGACTTATCTAGCTAGCCAGCTACCTAGCCAGCTAACTAGTTGACTTAACCAGCTAGTCAGCTGGTGAGACTGCTGACTCAACTAGCTGTCTTAACTAGTTAGCCATCTGGCTAGCAAGATGACTTAACTAGCTCTCTACCTAGGTAGCTAGCTGGTTATCCACCTGACTTAACTAGCTGTCTTAATTAGATAGCCAGCTGGCTAGCCAACAGTCTTAACTAGCTCACCACGTAGCTAGCCAGCTTACTTAATTAGCTGAATTAAATAGCTGGCATTCTTGCTAATCAGTTCAATTAACTAGCTTGCTATGTAGCCAGCCAGTTGGCTAATCAGCTCAATTAATTAGGTGACTTAACTATCTAGCTAGCTGTCTAGACAGCTGTCTTAAGTAGGAAACTACCTAGCTAGCCAGCTGGCACTCAAGCTAACTTAACTAGGTGACTTGACTAGCTACTCAGCAGTCTAGACAGCTGATTTAACTATCGAGCTACCTAGCTAGCCAATTGTCTTGTCAGCTGACTTAACTAGGTGACTAAACTAGCTAGCTAGCTTGCTAGCAGGCTGACTTAACTACCTAGGTACCTAGCTAACCAGATGGATAGCCAGCTGAGTTAACTAGCTAGCTACCTAAATAGCTCACTGGCTTGCCAGCTGACTTAAATGCTTAGCTACCCAGCTAACAAGCTGGCTAGTGAGTTGACTTAACTAGGTTTCTTACCTAGCTAGCTGACTGACTGGCCAGTTGACACAACTAGCTAACTACCCAGATAGGCAGCTGGCTAGCAAGCTGACTTAAGTAGCTGACTTAACCAGCTAGCTACCTAGCTAACCACCTGGCTTACCTAGTTTTCTTACCTGGCTAACTACCTAGCTAGCTAGCCAGCTGACTTATCTAGCTGACTTAACTAGCTAGCTGATTAATATAGTTAGCTTCCAATCTAACCAGGTGATTTAACTAGCAGAAATAACTAGCTAAGCCAGATGGCTAGCCACCTGACTTAACTAGCTTTATAACTAGATAACCAGTTGAATAGCCAACTGACTTAATGAACTGACTTAACTAGCTAGCCACCTTGTTGCCAGCAGATTTAACTAGCTGATTTAACAATCTAGTCTGCTGGCTAGCCAGCTGACTTAACTAGCTGGCTACCTATCTAGCCAGCTGGATAGCCAGCTGACTTACCTAGTTGACTTAAACTAACAAACTGGCTATCCAGCTCACTTAACTAGCTAGCTACCTACCTAGCCAGCAGGCTAGCAAGCTGACTTAACAAGCTCACTTGAACAGGTAGCCTGCTGGCTAGCAAGCTGACTTATCTAGCTAGATACCTACCTAGCCAGCAGGCAAGCTTGCTGACTTAACTAGCTATCTGGAACAGCTAGCCTGCTGACTAGTAAGGGGACTTATCTAGCTAGCTACCTCCCTAGAGAGCTGGCTAGGCAACTGATTAAACTAGGTGACTCAAAAAGCTAGCAAGTTGGCTAGCCAGCTGACTTAACTCACTGACATCACTAACTAGCCAGGTAGCCATCTAGCTGACTCATTTAGCTAGCTACCTACCTTGCCAGTTGGCTTGCCAGTTCTCTTAACTAGCTGAATTAACCAGCTAGCCAGCTGACTAGCCAACTGACTTAACAAGCTCGCTACCTAGCTAGCCAGCTGGCTAGCCAACTGACTTAACTAGCTGACTTAACTAGCTAGCTACCTAGCTAGCCAGCTGACTTAAATAGTTAGCTAACTAGCTAGCTACCTAGCTAGCCAGCTGACTTAAGTAGTTAGCTAACTAGTTAGCTACCTAGCTAACAGGCTGAATTAAATAATTAGCTGCCTAGCTAGTTAGTTGATTTAACCAGCTAGCTAACTAGTTAGTTTACTTTTAAGATAACATGCTAGCTAGGTGACTTAACTACCAGATTTAACTCATTAGATAACGAGCTAGTTAGCTGACAAAACCAGCTGATGTAACTCATTAGCTAACTAGTTTGCTGACTCATCCAGCTGACTTAATTCGTTAGCTAACTAGCTAGCTAGCCTACTCAACCAGCTAACTCAACCCGTTGGCTAACTAGCTAGCTAGTTGACTCAACCAGTTGACTTAACCCATTAGTTAACTAGCTAACTAGCTGACTCAACCTGCTGACTTAACTCGTTAGATCACTAAGTAACTACCTGTCTTAACCAGCTGACTTATTTAGAAAGCTGACTTAACTAGCTGACTTAGCTAGCTGACTTAACTACTTAGCTAGCTAACTTAACTGTCTGACTTAACCAGTTAGCTAGCTGACTTAACGACCTGATTTAAGTAGCTAGCTAACTATTTTGCTAGCTGAATAACTAGCTGACTCAACAAATTAGCTAACTACTTAGGCAGCAGACTTAAGTAGCTGACTTAAATAGTTAGCTAACTAGTGAGCTAGCTGACATAGCTAGTTAACTGATTATGTAGCTGACTTACCTAGCTGACTTAACTAGTTGGCTAACGAGATAGCTAGCTGACTTAATGAGTTGGTTAATGAGTTAGCTAACTGTTTTAACTAGTTGGTAAATGAGTTAACTAGCTGACTTACCTAGTTGGTTAATGAGTTAGCTAGGTGACTTGTTGGTTGCCGAGTTGGCCAAATAAATAGCTGGTTTAATATGTTGACTGACTACTTGGTCAACTTGTTTGCTGGCTTCACAAGTTTGTCAACTAGTCGGCCGACTAGTTAGCTGTGTCACCTAGTTGACTTAAGTTTGGCCCGCTATTTAGCTTGGTTAACCAGTTGGCTGGTTGGTTTGCTGTCCTAACTAGTCGGCAGACTATTTCAGTGACTAGTTAGGTGGCCTAACTAGTCGGCTGATTAGTTAGCTGAGCTAATATGTCAGCTGACAATATAGCCAACTAGTCATCCTATTGGTTACCTGACTTAACTAGTAAGTCAGCTAGTCGGATATCCGGTTATCTGACTTAACTAGTCAGTCAGCAGTTGACTTTACTAGTCGGTCAGCAAGTGACTGACAGGTCAGCTGACTTAACTAGTCAGTCAGCGATTGATCCAACTGGTCAGCTGAATTAACAAGTTGGCAGGCAAGTGAGCTGACTGGCCAGCTGAGTTTAGTTGGTTGGCATGTGAGCCGACTGGTCAGAAGTCTTAACTAGTAGACTGGCGATTGAACTGACTGGCGAGCCAACTTAACTAGAAGGCTGGTGAGTGAGCCAAGGGGTGAGGTACCTTAACTAGACAGCCGGCAAGCGAGCTGACCAATGAACTGACTTAACTTGTCATGTGGTGAGCAAGTCAACTAGTTAGCTGATTATTAGCCTGTGAGCAAGTCGACAAGTTTTTTGACTTGTTGGCTGGAGAGTATTGACTAGTTTGCTAACGGGTTGGCAGGCAAGCAATTCAACTAGTTAGCTGACCTGATGGAAAGCGAGCAAAGTCACTAGTTAGCTGACCAGCTAGTGGAGTTGCTAGCTGACTACTTTGCTAAGTAACTAGCTGATTTGCTAGCTGACTTAACTAGCTAGGTGTCTACCTAGCAGGCTATCTAGCTGACGTAACTAGCTAGCAAACAAGCTATATAGCTGTCTAGCTAGCTGACTTAACTTCTTAGCTAACTGAAGCTTAGCTGGCTAGCTGACTTAACTATCTAGCTAACTAGCTAGCTGACTAGCTAGCTGACTAGCTAGCTGGCTTAACTAGTTATCTCACTAGCAAACTGACTTGCCAGCTGAATTAACTAGCTAACTGACTATTTAGCTGACTTGCTAGCTGACTTAACTAGCTAGCTCACTAGCTAGGTGACTTAACTAGGTAGCTGAATAGTTAGGTGACTTGCTAGCTGCCTTAACTAGCTAGCTGGCTAGCCAGATAACTTAACTAGCTGACTAGCTAGTTGGCTGGTTAGCTGGCTAGCCAGTTGACTTAATCAGCTAGTTACCTGGTTGGCTAGTTGGCTGCTAGCTGGCTTAAATAACTAGCTACCTGACTGGCTAGCTGGCTAGGCCGCCAACTAGCTAGTTAGCGGCCTGGCCAGCTGGCTAACCAACAATCTTAAGTAGCCAGCCAGCTGGCTGGAAAGTTGGATAGACAGCAGGCTTAAGTCACCAGCCACCCTACTGGCCAGCCGGCTAGCCATTTAACTCACTGACTTAACTAGCTAGCCAGCCAGCTAGCCAGCTGACTTAGTTAGCTAGCTACCTACCTACCAGGTGTCAAGCCCACTGAGTTAAGTAGCTGACTTAACCAGCTAGCCAACTGGCTAGCCAGATGACTTAAATAGCTATCTACCTAACTAGCCAGATGGCTAGCCACTTGAATTAACTAGCTGACTTAACCAGCTAACCAGCTGGCTAGTCAGTTGACTCAACTAGGTGACTTAACTTGTTAGCCAGCTGACTTAACTAGCTGACATCACTCGCTAGTCAGGTGGCTAGCCAGTCTGCTTAACTAGCTAGCTACCTAGCTAGCCAACTGATTTACTATCTGAAATAACTAGCTAGTCATCTGTCTAGCCATCTGACTTAACTAGCTTTTTAACCAGGTAGCAAGTGGCTAGCTAACTGACTTAATGAGGTTACTTAACTAGCTAGCCAAATGACTAGCTGACTTAACTAGCTGACTTAACCAGTTGATTAACAAGATAGGCAGCCAGCCGGTCAGGTAACTAAAGTAACTGACTTAACTATCCAGCTATCTAGCCAGCTGACTTAACTAGCTCTGTACCTATCTAGCCTCCTGTATAGCCAGCTGACTTAACTAAATCACTAATTAGCTAGCCAGTTGGCTAGCCAGCATACTTAACAAGCTGTCTTAGCTAGTTGGCCTGTTTCTAGCCATTTGAATTCACTGGAACGTTTCTTAACTATCCAGCTGGCTATCCAGCTGAATTAACTAGGTGACTTATCAAGCTAGCCATGTGTCTAGCCAGCTGACTTAAATAACAAGCTACCTAGCTAACCAGCGGGCTGGTCAGCTGACTTAACTACGTGATTTAACTATCTAGCCAGCTGGCTACACAGATAACAAAACTAGCTAGCTACCTAACTAGCCAGGTGGCTAGCAAGCTGATTTAACTAGCTGACTTAACTAGCTAACCAGCTGGTTAGCAAGCTGACTTAATTGTCTAGCTACCTAGCTAGCCAGCAGGCAAGCCAGCTGACTTTACTAGCTGAAATAACTAGCGAGCCAGCTGGCTAACCCTCTGACATAACTAACTTTTTACCTAGCTAGGTAGCTGGCTAGACATCTGTCTTAACCAGCTGACTTAACTAGCTAGCTACCTGCTAGGCAACTGGCTAGCCAGCTGACTGAACTAACTAAAATACCTATCTAGCCAGCTGACTTAACTAGCTGACTTAGCCAGCTATGTAGCTACCTAGCTGATTTAACTAGCTGACTTTACTAGCTAGCTACTGAGCTAGGCAGCTGACTGGCCAGCTGACTTAACTAGCTGAATTTACCAGCTAGAAAGCTGGCTGGCCAGCTGACTTAACTAGCTGACTTAATTAGCTACCCGTGGCTGACCAGCTGAATTAAATAGCTGACTTAACAGGATAGCCAGCTTGCAAGCCAGCTGACTTGACTAGCTAGCTACCTAGCTAGGCAGCTGGGAAGCCAGCTGAAGTAACTAGCTGACAGCTTGCTAGCCAGCTGGCTAGCCAGCTGACTTAACTAGCTTCATACCTAGCTAGCAAGCTGGGTAGCCAGCTGATTAACTAGTTGACTTAACCAGTTAGTGAACTGGCCAGACAGCTGACTCAACTAAATGACTGAACTAGTTGTCCTGCTGGCTGACTTAACTAGTTCTCTACCTATCTAGCTAGCTGGGTATTCAGCTGACTTAACTAGCTGACTTATTTAGTCAGCCAACTGGCTAGCCAACTTACTTAACTACCTTGGTACCTAGCTAGCCAGCTGGCTAGCCAGCTGACTTATCTAGCTGACTTAAAAAGCTAACCTGCTTGCTAGTCAGCTGAATTAACTAGTTTGCTATATAGATAGCCAGCTGGCTAGCCAGCTAATTTAACTAGGTGACTTAGCTAGCTAGCCAGCTGGCTAGCCAGCTGACTTAGCTAGCTGACTTAAAAAGCTAACCTGCTTGCTAGTCAGCTGAATTTGCTAGTTTCCTCTATTTAACTAGGTGACTTAGCTAGCTAGCAAACTGGCTAGCAAGCTGACTTAATTGCCTAGCTACATCACTACCCAGCTGGATAGCCAGCTGACTTAACTAGCTAGCTACCTATGTAACCCAGAGTCTTGCCAGCTGACTTAACTACCTAGCTACTTAGTTAACCAGTTGGCTAGTGAACTGACTTATCTAGGCTACTTCACTAGCTGGCTAACTGGCTAGTCAGCTGAATTAACTAGCTAGCTACCCAGCTTGTCAGCTGGCTAGCCAGCTAACTTAACTCACTGACTTCACTAGCTAGCAAGCTGACTTTACTACATGACTTAACCTGCTAGCTACCTAACTAGCCAGCTGGCTTAAGTAGCTGACTTAATTAGCTCTCTACTGACATAACTAACTGACTAATATAACTAGCTTTCTAGCAACCCAGCTGA
>NW_007251869.1:0-1483 GCF_000164805.1 Carlito syrichta
CTTAATTAGCTTGCTACCTGGTTGGGTAGATGGCTAGCAAGCTCACTTAACTAGTTAGCTTCCTGACTGACTAGCTGACTAGGCAGCCATCTAGCTAGCTAGCAGGTTGGCCAGCTGCCTAGCCAGCTGGCTTAAATAGCTGGACAGTGGGATAGAAAACCAGCTTAACTAGCCAGCGACTCTGCTGGTCAGCTGGCTAGCCAGCCGGATTAATTAGCTGGCCACCTACCTGACTAGCCAGCTGACCAGCTGTCTTATCTTGCCAGCCACCTAGCTAGCCAGCTGTCACAACTAGCAGACTTAATTAGTTAGCCAGCTGGCTACCCAGCTAACTTAACTAGCTATCTACCTAGCTAGCTAGCAGGCTAGTAAACAGACTTTAGCAGCTGACTTAATAAGCTAACCTGGTGGTTAGCCAACTGACTTAACAAGCTCGCTACCTAGCTAGCCAGCTGGCTAGCCAGCTAACTTAACTAGCTGACTTAAATAGCTGGCCTGCTTGCCAGATGTCTGAATTAGCTACCTTGCTACCTAGCTAGCCAGCTGGCTAGCCAGATGACTTAACTACTTGACTTAACCAGCTAGTCAACTGGCTAGCCAGCTGATTAAACTAGATGATTTAAGTAGTGAACCAGATGGCTAGCCAGCTGACTTCACTAGCTCTCTACCTAGCATGCTGGCTAACCAGCTGAATTAACTAGCTGACTTATTTAGCTAGTCAGCTGGCTAGCCAACTGTGTTAACTATCTCACTGCCTAGCTAGTCTTATGTCAAGCCACCTGGCATAACTAGCTGAATTCCATAGCTGGTCTGATTGTTAGTCAACTGAATTAACTAGCTTGCTATACTGCTAGCCAGCTGGCTAGACAGTTGACTTAACTAAGTGACTTAAGTTTCCTGCCAGTGGACTAGTCAGCTGGCTTAATTATCTAGCAACCTAGCTAGCCAACTGTCAAGCCAGCTGACTTAACTAGGTTACCTAACTAGCTAGCCAACTGGATAGCAGTCTGATTTAATGGCCTAGCTAACTAGCTAGCCAGCAGGATAGCCAACTGATTTAACGAGCTAGCTACCTACATAGCCACTGGTTTGCCAGCTGACTTAGCTAAATAGTTACCTAACTAACCAGTTGGATAGTGAGCTGACTTAATTAGGTTGTTTATCTAGCTAGCTGTAGCTGGCTAGCCAGCTGAGTTAACTCACTGACTTAACAAGCTAGCAAGCTGACTTAACTAGCTGACGTAACCAGCTGGCTTCCTAGCTAGCCATCTGGCATAGGTAGCTGTCTTAAGTAACTAGCTACATAGCTAGCTACCTAATTAGCCAGCTGACTTAAGAAACTAGCTAACTACATGGCTACCTAGCTAACAAGCTGTCTTAAATAGTTAGCTGCCTAGCTATCTAGCTGACTTAACCAGATGGCCACGTAGTTAGCTTACTCATTATCTAACATTCTAGCTAGCTGACTTAATCATCTGGCTTA
>NW_007251869.1:1926-5911 GCF_000164805.1 Carlito syrichta
TTAGTTAACTAGCTAACTACCTGACTCAACCTGCCAACTTAACCCATGAGTTAACTACCTAGTTAGCTGTCTTAACCAGCTGACTAAATAAGGTAGTTAACTTAACCAGCAGACTTGGCTAGCTGACTTAATTACTTAGCTATCTGACTTAACTGGCTGACTTAACTAGATAGCTTGCTGACTTAACTACCTGAATTAAATAGTTACCTAACTATTTAGCTAGCTGAATAACTAGCTGACTTAACTAGTTAGCAAACTATTGAGGTAGCAGGCTTCAGTAGGTGACTAAAATAGTTAGCTAACTAGTGAGCAAGCTGTCTTAGCTAGCTGACTTAGCTAGCTAGCTAATTAACTAGCTGACTTAGCTAGCTGACTTAACTAGTTGGCTAATGAGATACCTAGCTGACTTAATGAGTTGTTGAACGAGTTAGCTAACAGTTTTAACTATTTAGTAAATGAGTTAACTAGCTGTCTTTATTAGTTGTGTAACGAATTAGCTAGGTGAATTAACTTGGTGGATGATGCAAATGACTACTTATCTGGTTTCACACGTTGGGTGACTACTCGGCTGACTTGCTAGCTGGCTTAACAAGTTGGCCGTCTAGTCGGCCGACTAGTTAGCTGGGTTAATTAGTTGACTGACGAGTTGGCCCACAAAATAGCTCAGTTAACTAGTTGACTGGCTAGTTTTCTCACCTATCTAGTCGGCTGAATAGTTGGCCGACAATTTAGCTTACCTAAAAGTCGGTCCACAAGTTAGCTGACCTAACTTGTCATCTGACAAGTTGGCCAACTAGTTGGATGATTTGTTAGCTGACTTAAATCGTTTGCCGGATAGTCAGCTGACTGACTAGCTTACTTAACTTGTCAGCTGGCGAATTGAGCCTACAGGTGAGCTGAATCAACTAGTTGGCCGGTGAGTGAGCTGACTGGTCAGCTGACTTAACTATTTGGTCTGTGAGTTATCCGACTAGTCAGCTGACTTAACTAGTCAGTCAGCGAGGGAACTGACTGGTCAGCTGACTTTAGTTTGCCAGCGAGTGAGCTGAATGTTCAGAAGAGTTAACTAGTCAGCTGCCAAGTCTGGTGAGTGACCCGACATGTGAGGTGCCTTAACTAGTCAACCAGTGAGTGAGCCGACTGGTGAGCTGATTTAACTAGTCAGCCAGCGAGCAAGTCGACTAGTTAGCTGAACTGTTGGCCTGCAAGTGAGCTGATAATTTAGTTGACTTGTTGACTGGCGACCGAGCTGACTAGTTTGCTGACTGGTTTGCAGGTGAGTGAGCCGACTAATTAGCTGACCTGATGGAAAGCAGGTGATCCCACTAGTTAGCTGACCAGAAAACTGAGTTACTAGTCAACTAGTTAGCTAAGTAATTAGCTGATTTGCTAGCTGACTTAACTAGCTAGCTGACTAGGTAGCTGGCTATCTGGCTAACATAACTAGCTAGCAAACAAGTTACCTAACTTTCTAGCTTGCTGACTTCACTAGCTAGATGGATAGTTAGCTGAGTTGCTAGCTGACTTAACTAGCTAGCTGGCTAGCTAGCTGACTTAACAAGCTGACTAGATACTTTGCTGAATACCTGGCTGTCCAGCTGGCTTAATGAGCTAGTTAACTGATTGTCTACATGGCTAGCCAGCTGCCTTAACTAGTTAGGTACCTGTCTGGCTGGCTGGCAAGCTGACTGGCAGCCAGCTAGCTAGCTAGTGGGCTGACCAGGTGACTAGCCAGCCGGCTTAAATAGTCATCCGACTGGCTGAACAGGTGGATAGCCAGCTGGAATAACTAGCCAGCCACACTGCTGGTCAGCACACTAGCCAGCTGGCTTAACTAGTGTGCCACCAACCTGACCAGCCTGCCAACCAGTCAGTTATCTTGCCAACCACCTAGCTAGCCTGCCGACTAACAAGTTTTCTTAACTAGCTGACTTAACTAGATAGCCATCCAGATGGACAGCTGGCTTAACTAGCTAGCCACCTAGCTAGCCAACCGGCTAGCCAGCTCAATTAACTCGCTGAATTAAATAGCTAGCCAGACGACTAACCAGCTGGCATAAGTACCTAGCTAACCACTTAGCCAATTGGCTAGCCAACTGACTTAAAAACGTGACTTAAACTAGCCAGCCGTCTATCCAGTTGATGTAACTAGTGAGCTACCTAGCTAGCTATGTGGCTGTCCACATGAATTAGCTAGCTGACTTAACAAGCTAGCCAGTTGACTAGCCAGCTGAATTAACTAGCAGACATGACTAGCTAGACAGGTGGCTAACCAGCTGACTAAAATAGCTAGCTATCCAGCTAGCCAGCTGGGAAGCCAGCTGAATTAACTAGCTGACTTAATTAGCTATCCCACTTGTTAACCAGCTGACTTAACTAGTTTGCTATCTAGCTAGACAGCTGGCTAGCCAGCTGAATTAACTACTTGACTTAACCAGCTAGCCAGCTGGCTACATAGCTCACTCAACTAGATGACTTAACTAATGAGTCAAATGGCTACCCAGCTGAATTAACTAGCTCTCTACCATGCTAGCTAGGTGACTAGTATGCTGAATTAACTAGCTGACTTATTTAGCTAGTCAGCTGGCTAGCCAACTGAGTTAACTATCTCACTACCTAGTTCGTCTGCTGTCAAGCTACCTGACATAACTAGCTGACTTACATAGCTGGCCTGATTGTTAGTCAGCTGAATTAACTAGCTTGCTATATAGCTAGCCAGTTGGCTAGCCAGCTGACTTAATTAGTTGACTTAACTATCTAGCCTGCAGGCTCGACAGCTGACTTAACTATCCAGCTACATAGCTATCCAGTTGTCAAACCAGCTGACTTAACTAGGTAACATAACTAGCTTACCAGCTGGCTAGCAAGCTGATTTAACTGCCTAGCTACCTAGCTATCCAGCTGGATACCCAACTGACTTAACTAGCTAGCTACCTATGTAGCCCACTGCTTTGCCAGCTGACTTAGCTACCTAGTACCTAGCTAACCAGCTGGCTAGTGAGCTGACTTAACTTGGTTTAACTATCTAGGTAACTCGCTAGCCCGCTGACTTAACTGGCTAGCTACCTAGCTAGGCAGTTGGCTAGCCAGTTGACCTAACTTGCTGACTTAACAAGCTGGCAAGCTGACTTAACTAGCTGACTTAACCAGATAGCGAACTAGCCAGCCAGCTGGCATAGCTAGCTGTCTTAAGTAACTAGCTACCTAGCTTGGTATCTAGCTAGCCAGGTGACTTAACTAGCTAACTTAACTAGTTAGCTACCGGACATTACTAGCTGACTTACATATCTAGCTTCCTATCTAGCCAGATGACTTAACTAGCTGAAATAACTAGCTAGCCAGATAACTAGTCATCTGAATAACTAACGTTTTAACTAGCTAACCAGCTGGATAGCCAACTGACTTTATGATCTGACATAACTAGCTATCCAGCTGGTTGACAGGTGACTTAACTAGCTGACTTAACCAGCAAGTAAGCTGGCTAGACAGCTGCCTTAAATAAGTGGCTACATATCTAGCCACTTGGCTAGCCAGCTGACATACCTAGCTGACATTTGTTAGCAAGCTGGCTACCCAGCTCACTTAACTAGCTAGCTAACTACCTAGTCAGCAGGCAAGCTTTCTGACTTAACTAACTTACTTGAACAGCTAGCCTTCTGGCTAGCAAGCTGACTTATCTAGCAAACTAGCTACCTAGCAAGCTGGCTAGACAACTGACTAAACTAGCTGACTTAAGATACCCAGTTGGCTACCCAGCTGATTTAACTCACTGACATCACTAGCTAGCCAGGTAGCTATCTAACTGATATAACTATCTAGCTACCTACATTGCCAGTGAACTTGCCAACTCTCTTAACTAGCTGAATTAACCAGCTAGACAGCTGGCTAGCCAACTGATTTAACTGCCTTGCTACCTAGCTAGTCAGCTTGCTAGCCAGCTGAGTTAACTAGCTGACTTAAGCTAACTACCTAGCTATCCAGGTGA
>NW_007251870.1:0-1342 GCF_000164805.1 Carlito syrichta
CAAGAAACATCAGCCCCTGTATCTAGCAGACCTTTAATTTTAACTCCCTGAATATATAAATCTTTTAGAGGTCCTGGAGTTAGTAATTTCCTGAACCCAGAAAGCGAAATTGCTTGAGCCAAATCCAGAGTCACCCCTGGGCTTATCGGTTAGAGACTTGCCCATTTTATGATAGGGTAAGCGTAGTAACTGAGCTATTCATTGACCTTCATAAAATTGTACAGTTTTGCTAGGGGGAGCAACAAGTACCTGGATTTCCCCTGTGTATTCAGAGTCCACCACTCCAGGAATCACAGAAACTCCTTGTAGAGACAATGAACTTCTTCCTAATATTATACCCACTATTCCATCCGGGAGAGGGCCCTTCACTCCAGTTGGAATTGGGGTAACTGGAACATCTGGAGTTAATATTGTTGTGGTGGAGGAACGGAGGTCCAGTCCTGTGCTTTCTGGGGTGGCTCTGATGAGTTCTGAGATGGGAAAAAGGGAACAAATGGGTTCATGCTGGAAGCTGCCCCTATTGTTACTTGGGGCCGGGGCCAGCCCCTGTGCCCCTTTCCCGGAATTGGCACTGTAGACCATTGTTTAGTTAACAGAGTGCCATTTTTATGAAATTTGGATTTGCAATCCCTAACCCAATGAAATCCTTTCTGACACCTAGGAAACAGAGACTTTGGTCGAGAGCTCTCATTAGGCTGTTGCATCAGAGCTTCCTGAAACCCTTGTTTAGCTGGGCAGTTCCTACTAATATGGCCAGGCTGCCCACAGTTATAACAAGTTAAAACTGAACTGTTTTTTGATCTATTTTTACCATTTTACATTACCTGCACAAATTGTGCATAAGTTTCTCCCTTCAAGGTGGCGGCTATTGGCATACCCTGCATAAGGCAGGGTTACTATCAGCACACTGCCTGATATAATCAGTTAATTGTCCTGTTCTTCTAATCGGTCTAATCAAAGCTTGGCAAGTACTGTTGGCATTCTCGAAAGCCAACTGTTTAATAAGGATATTTGCTGCTTCTGCATTAGAGATTACTCTATTTACTGCTGTTGTAAGTCTAGAGAGAAACGCCTCTTAAGTTTCATCTGTTTTCTGCTTAAGATCAGATAGTGAGGCAGTCTGACTAGAATTAATAGGTAACTTCTTCCAAGCCTCACTTGCACAAGAATTTACCTGGAGTAAAACTTCCTTGGGTAAGATTAGTTGACTGTCAACTAACTCATATAATCCTCTTCCTAACAGCATATTGCTAGAAATGTGAAACTGATTTGGATCCCTCTGCTGGTTAGCAGCCTTCTGGATCTTTACCTGATCTTCAAATTCAGTTTCCATAGTAAATAG
>NW_007251870.1:2769-8466 GCF_000164805.1 Carlito syrichta
TAACCCAGCCGCATTCTTTCTATAGAATGGCTGTCTTCTAAAACTATATTCTACACAATTTACACCTTATTCAATTTCAGTGAATCCTGAGATCACAACCCGGAAGCCTGTTACCAATACTAAGGCTCTAAGATGTGACCCAAGTTTGAATTGCAAGTTGTGTGAAAACCGAAACTGCAGTTTGTGGAAGAATGGGAGCAATGAGCTTCAAAAGTGAGCTTGTGTTCGTCTCGGTCTCAGAGTTTTTATGTTTGAGCTTATAGGAGCTTAATCTGGTTAGTGCTGAGTAGAAAGGGTGAGGAAATGGGGTCATTAGCTCCCAAACGCATCCTAATGGTCTCGGGGTCAACAGCCCTTCCTGATCCCTAATGCTCAGTGGGCCTCCGTGGCCGGCTCCCAACATCTCCCCATTTTTATTTTTAGTACGAAACCATGAAACTCCGTATTGCTCTTCTTTAGCACTCTGAAGATGATTGGGAGTAAACACAGCAACAAAAGAATCACTGCTCCACAAATTCCCACATTGTTGAGTATAGACATTAATGATTTTTGATTAGCAAATGATGCCTGAATTTCTTGATGTAATTTAGTAAGGTCTATATTCAGGTCTGAATGGTTCCAAATTCCAAGTTACTTTGTCCCAAGTATGGACAGATTTAAACTCAAAGTGACATTAGAGAGCCAATTTCTTTTTTAAGGTCACAAGTCCTGCCCTACTGCTAAAACTCCTTCCTCCAAAGCACTAATCTTACTTTCCAACTTCTGGTCTATGATTTCCTGAATAGCTATGGCAATAGAAACACTTTTAGACAGCCGATCAGCAAACGTAGTTATATGAACTTCCCTAGATAATGCTACAGCTCAAAAGTAGCTATTAAAGCTGTAACTCCTAAAATTAAAAGTAGCCAAAAATCTTTCTGTCTTTCTAAAAGAGCATTAGTCTCACACAATATCTGTAAGCCATATGCATCATACCAACGAGATGACAATTATACAAGAATCATCAAATAGGATGGCTGCTCAAGAATAACAAAACCTTCGTAAAAGGCATTAGTTAAACAATTAGTTAAAAATACACCCAGTACAAGACACCTTATAAACATTGCTATGATACTCAATTTTAACAACTTAGTACTTATTTCATACTAAAAACACATAAGAGAACTGCAAGCATTCCTAATGTAGTACTGCTGAGTTTGTCCAACAGGCCTAGACAGGCTGACTGGTTGAAGGGCTGCGAGTGCTCTCCACAAATGAGGTTGAATGGCTTGTCTGGCACCCATTCATTAGAGTGCCTTCTAGTTGCAGCAAGCGTAGAGCCATTAATACCCCAGTCACTAATATATAGTCTTTCACCAGGTACAGTATAGTCCACTTTAGAGTTATAAGCACAGTCTCTCCATTTCAGGGAGCCAGTATCTTGCTGGATGAGTGACCAGTCCTTTTCCATATCATTGAATGGGCAAGCAGGTATGCTGAGAGGTGGTGTCCATTAAACACAATTGAACAGTTAGGGTCACAGCTGTGACTGAGCAAAGACATACTAGGATACAGGCCAACACCCACTTCCTGCATCTCTGCAGTACAGATGGTGAAAGAGTTGCAGATCACCTTGTCCTGGGTTTGGCATCAGATACAGTCACACTTAAAGCAGTATTGGTCCCTCAGCTGCTTCCGGCACTCCTCACTGGTCATCAGCATATCCAGGTAGCAGATGCTGAGCTCTTCTCTCACCTTGATGTCTTGGACTGTACACAGTAAGTTTGTCTTATGTTTTTGGTCCTGCATTCTTTTCTCCTCCCAGTTGTTAAATACTTTAGCCAGACTTGGTGTCTCAGCCTGTAATCCCGTGCCTTTGGGAGGCTGAGGTGAGTAGATTGCCTGAGCCCGCGGGTTTGAGACCCACCTGGGCAGCGAGACTTCATCTCTAAAATAAATAAAAAAAATCAGTTGGGCGTGGTAGTGCATGCCTGTAATTCCGGCTACTTGGAAGGCTGAGGCAGAAGGATCGCCGGAGCCCAGCAGGTAGAGGCTGCGGTGACTGGGAACGGCTACTGCACTCCAGTCTGGGTGACAGAGTGAGACTCCAAGTAAAAAAAAAAGAGTTTAAAGACTGTGTCCAATACTTATAGTTGAGGGGTTTGTGGGCCCTTTTCTAATTTTTAGAGTTTGTGCCAGTGCTGACTGAGAGATAAAATACATCCAAAAGAACTTGTCCTTCCAGTCTAGTCTGCTTATTAACACCTATTTTGTAGTTAGCTAACTACACTTATATGATTCACTTATATGATTCCTTTACTTCCATCTGAGAAAGTTGAACTTGAGAGAAATTTATCATAAGAAGACAACAAAGAAGAATTTTTAACATCCTTTTGTCTGAGCAACCCCCTTGAGAAGGGGGAGTGAGAAGTCTGGAGATTGGGGTTAGGTGCCGTGGCCTTTGGCACACACCCCTTCTCCAAAAGTAAAAGAGAAAGACTGGAGGCTGGGGTCAGGTGCCGTGGCCTTTGGCACCTGCCCCTTCTCCTAAGGTAAAAGAGAAAGATTGAAAGTCAGAGCTAGGCACCACGGCCGTAGATGCCTGCCCTTCCTTCTCAGATAAAGGCAAAGGGACTCACAGAACAGATTACAAGAATCAACAGTAGTAGGGAAGGCAGGAATTGGAGTTGTAGGAGGAATAGGAGAGGACAAAGGAAGTGAAAGCCCTTATTTTGTTTATATTTTTCTCCGGTCTACTCCTTGGATTCAACAGGATTCTTGCCACCCATCTCAGTCTTTGGGTTAGCGGGGGCATTTTGAATGAATTGATCAGGAATTCAAACAGGAGGTGATGTATCCTGTGGAAATATGCAAGCATATCCTCTCCCACTGGTTAGTAATATATCAGGCCCTCTCCATTGGCCTGTGAGAAGATCCTTCCATTTTACCATAGGTCTAACATTTCCTTCTGGGTTCCAGTGTCTAGCCATAGTTGAATTGCCTGAAGAATTCAAATTTAAATGGTTTATAACAAATAAAGCATGATTTAAAACATGATGAGGAGAACTATACCTAAACTCCCCCTCTTGTAATTTATGTATTTGATTTTTTAAAGTTTGATGGGCTCTTTCAACTATGGCTTGACCCTGCGAGTTATAAGGAATTCCTGAAGAATGAAAAATATTAAATTGAGAACAAAACTGTTGAAAAGATTTTGATGTATATGCAGGACCATTGTCAGTCTTACGTTGTTTTGGCATACCTAATTGTGAGAAACAAAAAAATAAATGTTGCACCACATCCTTGTAAGCTTCTGCAGTTCTTGCTGAGGCTAAAATAACATGAGAAAACATATCCACAGTAACATGCACATAAGACAATTTTCCAAATGTAGGTACATGAGTTACATCCATTTGCCATAATACATTAGGTTTTAATCCTCGTGGGTTAACTCCTGTTGGAACATTAACAGAAGTAGGACATGCTGGAAAATTCTTGACAATCTGCCTTGCTGCTTCTCTAGGTATCTGAAATTCATAGCGTAAAGCAGTAGCATTTTGATGATGAATATTATGAGATACTTGAGCTTGAGTGACTGCCTCTGTCTCCAAAGTTGCATAGATGGCAAGTTTTGTTAAATTATCAGCCAATTGATTACCCTCATGTAGAGGTCCCGGAAGGCCAGAATGAGATCTTACATGGCCAATGAAAAATTGCTCTTTTCTAACATGAATCAATTGTTGCAGTTGTATAAGCAATTCCAAACTTGTGGTTTTACTAACAGGAATAGTTGCTGTCAATATGAGGAAACAGCCCTTGAACATAACGAGAATCAGTATACAAGTTAAATCTCTTGTCTTTTAGAGCAGTAAAGGCATATAAGATAGCTCTTAATTCTGTCTTTTGTGCTGAAGTCTCTGAAGTACTTAAAACATGAGGTTTGTCATTAATTACTGCCACTGCTTTACCATTAGAAGAGCCATCAGTAAAAACCAATACTGCTCTCTCGAGGGGGACTAAGGAACATGCACAAGGAATAATTATAGGATTACATTTCAGAAACTGGAACAATGGATTTCTAGGCAAATGAAACAAAATTTGTCCTCGAAAATCAATCAAAGCCACTTGCCAATCATCATTAGTTTGCAAAAAGGTTTGAAACTGAGTATTGTCATATGGGATGATGATATTATCCACATCTTTTCCAAACAATTCCACACTTCTCTGTCTTCATTTGATTATTAGCAAAGCTACTAAGTACGGATAAGATGCTAAAGCTTTTTTAGAGGAAACTGGTAAATGTAACCATTCCATAGGTCCTTCCTGCCACAAGCACCTGTTAGGGTATGAGATGTAGCCAACACAATTAATTCCCATGGTATATCATAACTTACCCTTTTCACCCTTTGGGACTCAATGGCCTTTTCCACGAGAGTTGAGGCCTCTTTTGCCTCAGGTGTTAAGACTCTTTTAGAAGTGGGGGAGGGATCCTCCTGCAGTATATCAAAAAGAGTAATGACATTTAAATAAGGTCTCAGCCAATTAATATCTCCTAAAAATTTCTGAAAATCATTTAAGGTAACCAAATGATTCCTCCTTAATTGTAGAGGTTGATGTCTCACAGTTTGAGTGTTTAACACTCGGCCAAGATAAGTAAAGGGCGGTTGGTTTGAATTTTTTCAGGAGAAATTTTCAAACCACAATTAGCCAATGCTGTTACTGTTTCATTCAAAACGTTATACAAGTGAGCACAATCTGCATGAGCCAATAAAATATCCATGTAATGAATTAAATAAAGATTAGGATATTGGTTTCTTACATCCTGCAAGGCTGTCTCTACAAACCTCTGGCACAAGGTAAGGCTGTTTTTTGGCAGGACCTTCCATTGATATCTCTGGAACGGCTGCTTTAAATCATGAGAAGGTAAACTAAATGCAAATCTTTTACAGTCTTGAGAACTTAAAGGTATAGAAAAAAAGCAATCCCGTAGATCAATAACTATGATGTTATAATCAGCAGGAATAGCAACTGGAGATGGCAGCCCGGGCTGCAATGCACCCATAGCCTCCATGGTGGCATTAATGGCTATTAGATCCTGTAAAAGTCTCCATTTTCCAGATTTCTTTTTTATAACAAATATAGGAGTATTCCAAGGACTTGTAGAAGGCTCTATATGACCAGCCTCCAACTGCTGTTGAACTAATTCTCTTGCTGCCTTAAGTTTCTCCGAGGACATGGGCCATTGTTCCACCCAAACTGGTTTATCATCTTTCCAGGTAATGGGATCAGCAGCCTCAGGAACAATGGCCCCTAGGACAAATTTGAAAAGCCAATACCAGACTGGTCTTTCCTCTCTGTAACCTGAACAGGTCCTTTTATGCCCTGTCTGTTCCTTCCAAGCCTCTTTAAGGGATCGCATCCTATTTGTAGCGTTTGCACTGACACCTTGTCATCCGGACTATACAGAAGCATGCCCATTTGAGCAAGAATATCGCATCCCCAAAGTGTAATGGGGATGGAAGGAATGATGTAGGAACAAAAGGTTCCTGAAGTTTCATTATCTGTCCAGTTTAAGATTTGAGAACTTTTGGCTACAGAGGGCGCTCGACCAATACCAATGAGTCCTGATGGGGATGCTTGTGTTGGCCAGGAAGACGGCCAGTCTTTCCCAGCAATACAAGAAACATCAGCCCCTGTATCTAGCAGACCTTTAATTTT
>NW_007251871.1:0-1165 GCF_000164805.1 Carlito syrichta
CATACCCATTGTCCTAGAATTAGTACCATTAAAATATTTCGAAGATTGATCGACATCAATAACTTAATTAACACTGTGAAGCTTACATAGCATTAACCTTTTAAGTTAAAGACCGAAAGAATCAAACCTTTCCACAGTGAAATGCCTCAACTAAATACATCAACATGATTTACTACTATTTTAGCCGTGACACTAACTCTTTTCATTTTATTTCAACTAAATATTTCAAAACTAGTGTATCCCCTTAACCCAAGCTTAGTAGATATTAAACTACAAACGCTTAAATCCCCTTGAGAACTAAAATGAACGAAAATCTATTTGCCTCTTTCATTACCCCTACAATAATAGGCCTACCAGTAGTAGTACTGGTAATTATTATATTTCCAATTATCTTATTTCCAACCTCAAACTGTCTAATCAACAACCGATTTATCTCCCTACAGCAATGACTAATTCAACTAGTACTTAAACAAATAATGTCTACACACAACAATAAAGGCCGAACCTGGTCTCTAATATTAACCTCCCTGATTTTATTTATCGGATCTACAAACTTACTAGGTCTATTACCCCACTCCTTTACACCAACTACTCAATTATCAATAAATTTAGGTATAGCAATTCCTTTATGAGCAGGAGCAGTAATCACCGGCTTCCACCACAAAACCAAAGAATCCTTAACCCACTTTCTCCCACAAGGAACCCCTATCCCCCTGATTCCTATACTAATTATCATCAAAACAATTAGCCTCTTTATTCAACCAATAGCTTTAGCCGTGTGACTAACCGCCAATATTACAGCAGGCCATTTACTCATGCACTTAATTGGAGGAGCTACCCTAGTCCTGTCATCAATTAATACTATTGCAGCATCAACAACATTTATTATTCTTATACTACTAACAGTCCTAGAACTAGCTGTGGCCCTTATTCAAGCCTATGTGTTTACACTCCTAGTAAGCCTTTATTTACATGATAATACATAATGACCCACCAAACACATGCCTATCACATAGTAAACCCCAGCCCCTGACCACTAACCGGAGCTCTCTCAGCTCTTCTCATAACATCAGGTCTTATTATATGATTTCACTTCAACTCCCTTATACTCCTAATCTTAGGCCTTACTACAAACACACTAACCATATATCAATGATGACGCGAG
>NW_007251871.1:1185-11249 GCF_000164805.1 Carlito syrichta
CCCCGAACTAGGAGGCTGCTGGCCCCCAACAGGTATCTATCCTCTAAATCCTCTAGAAGTATCCTTACTAAATACATCCGTCTTACTGGCCTCAGGCGTTTCCATTACATGAGCCCACCATAGCCTACTAGAAGGCGATCGTAAACAAATACTTCAAGCCCTATTAATTACTATTATATTAGGTATTTATTTTACCCTGCTTCAAATATCAGAATACTTTGAAACATCTTTTACCATTTCCGATAGTGTCTATGGATCGACTTTCTTTTTTAAAGTTTGCCTAAAAGCTGCTTTATGAAAGTTGGTGCTCCTATGTTAGGTGCATATATGTTTAGGATGAATATTTCTTATTGATGGATTGAACCTTTTATCATTATATAGTAACCTTCTGTATCTTTTTAAATTTTTGATAGCTTAAAGGGTATTTTGTCTGATTTTAAGATTACAACTTCTGTTTTCTTTTGTGTTCCATTCACCTGAAATTTTGTTTCCCATCCTCTTACTTTGAGTCTGTGAATGTCTTTTCTGGTGAGACAAGTCTCTTGGAGACAATATATTGCTGACTCATGATATTTTATACATTTTACCATTCTATTTCTTTTCAGTGGTACATTTAGTCCATTCACTTTCAGGCTAATTATTGAAATGTGAGAGTTTATCCCTGTCATGAGTTATTTTTTCTTCTTTTTTAAATGTCATTTTTGTAGGAAGTCAAAATGCTCATAAGAAAAATATTTTAAAACCTGGACATCATAAAATAACAGGCTTTTGGAAGCCCTGCAAATCAGTTTGTCCTTCTTGTTTAAAATTACCTTTTTTTCATGAAATTCTAATAGGTGGTCCTATGGATGAGTCCAAAGTTGGCCATAAAATCATTGTAACTTTAAGGCAAAATCTGCTCTTTCTGATCATTTTACAATTAAACTGTTTGTGACAAATGGCTACTGACATTGTGAACAGCATCTTCTGGTCTATTAATTTACCAGGCCACGTTCTCACAGAAAGGCCTGTCTGTCTCTGTCTCTGGTATGGGTATGCTGCATAATTGGTTTCCTACATAGGGCTGAATAACGCCTCAGGGCCTTCTCTGGGATCAATCTTGTTTACTCCAGCCTCATGGCTAAATAGGTTGCCCACAGGGCTCCTGAGGCTGAGGGGACATCCTCAGAGTAGTTGCAAAAGAGTTGCTGCAGGTGTTTTGGGGTGAAGATGCTCCCTCTTCTTACCACCCCTCCCCAACCACCCATTATGAGGCACCACAGGGTCTTGGGCTGTACAATTAGAATCCTGTTGCTGAGAATGTCTGTAGAGGGGACTACCTATATGAGGCCATGACTCAGTCAATTCCCTCAAGCTATGCCAACAGAGAGGGGAGGGGAAGTTCAGGAAAGAGTCATTCAATGAACATTTATTGAATGTCCAGTTGCTTTTATGTATGCCATTTGGCTGAATCCTCTCAAAAGCCCACAGTTGTTAAATTATTCCCATTTCTGAGTTAAATAAATTGAGGTTCAAGGAGAATAGCACCTCATTCCATTCATTCCTCTACCACACTGTCTCTCAGGATAAATATTGGGGAGGATTATACAGATACCACCTTTGAAGACAGAGGCATACAACCAACATTTCAGTGTCTTTTCTGTGGCCGAATAAAGCATTTATTGTGTGCTTCACATGTGATAGCTCACTTTATCCTCAGAAAAGCCCTATGTTTTTATCCTTAATTTACAGACAAGGAAATGCACGCACAGCACAGGCAAACTGAGTAACTTATCTAAGGTCACAGAGATAAAAAAGGGTGGCATTAGGATTCAAACCCTGGCAGTAAGATTCTGATTCTACCCCTGACATTCTGTTAGAAAATAAATACAAATGTAAAGAATTTTTTTAAAAGATAAAGTAAACATTCATGCAACTACAGCCTAAATGTTTAGCATCTTGCTATATTTATTTTACCACATATCTATTCATCTACCTAACCACTGACCCATCTTATTTTTGACGCATTTCAAAGAAAGCTGCAGACATCAGTACATTTCACCTCTAAATATTTCAGCACGAACATAATTAATTGCGGTTCAATATCCACGTATACTTCTTTTTTTGAGATAAGATTTACATGGAGAGCAATGCATAATTCTTTATCATGCCATTCATGAATTCAACAAATGCATACACCTGTGTAACACAAACCCTATCAAGATATTGCATATTTTCGTCACTCCAGAATGTTCTCTCATATCCTCAGAAAACCATGGTTCTGACCTTTTGAAATTATAAATTTGTTTTTCCTCTTCCAGAACTTTATATAAATGGAATCATACAGTATGTACTCTTTCATGTCTGACTTCTTTTGCTCAGCATAATAGTTTATTAGATTCATCTCTATGGTTCATGTGTCAGTGGTTGGCTCCTTTATATCACTGAGTAGTTTCCCATTTCATGAATATCTCTCAGTTGGTTTATTCATGCTCTTGTCAAGGAATGCATGGACTGTTTCGTCTTACCTCTCTTTTTGACTATTTTGAATAGGCTTGCTAGTAACATGCATGTACTAGTTTTTCTTTTATTTATTTTTAATTTTTATTGTTTATTATTATTTTATTATTTGTTTCTATTTTTATTTTTGTAGAGACTAAGTTTCACTCATTTGCCAAGGCTGGTCTTGAACTCCTGGGTTCAAGTGATCTTCCTGTCTCTGCCTTTCAAATCTCTGAGATTACTGGCATGATACACTAGTTTTTCTATGGAAGTAGGCTTTCATTTCTTTGGGGCTAAAACTTAGGAGTGGAATTGCTGGGTCAAAGGGTAGATTTATGCTGAGTTTTACAAGAAACTCTCAGACCACTTTCCAAAGTGTTGTTATACTCCTACCTTTCTACCTAGCATTGTGTAAGACTTAAGGTTTGAATGCTAAGCTTCTAAGCAAGTTGTGTGTCTGCCTTTCCAAGTAGGATGCCAATAAATATCTACAGTTGAATGAATTCACAAAGGTAAGAAACAGCGAAATGGGCTTCAGCAGATATGACATCTGCTGGGCCAGGGAGAGGACCTATTTTTTTTTTTAATATTCTTTCTTGTTCGACTCCTGTATGTAATTGACAGACTAGAACCACCTGCTAGGAACATTCCTGTCAGCTTAATCCATGTCTAACTACTAAGATGTTCTTTAGAAACTTTAGTTTTACAAGGAATGCAGATGAAGTGGGAGGGAAAAGAGGATTCTTTCTTGACAGTTTATGTTGAAAAGGCCAGACATATTTTTTTAACTTCAGAAATTCAACCAGTATTTCTGGTTATGTTTTATTGGTCAGTTACTTGGAGTAAATAATATATAATAATGCTATGTAAGCTATTTCTTTGTTACTATTCACAAATCCAGATTATATAAGGCACTGTGGCAGTCAAATTAGTGTACCTTCAGATACGCAGATCAAGTTAATCCAAGGAAAAGCAGGTATTTTCTTAGCCTTTAAGCATACCTAGATTACCCACTTGAAATAGCAAAAATCCAAGACTGGACTTTCGAGAGGACCTATTTTTAACTCTTTGACTTACTTTGCTAACCCAAATCTCAGGGGCTGCCCAACAATGACTGTAAACCAGAGCAGAGCACTTACTGGACAACTGGCACTCTGGTAAATCCTTTATATATAAATATATGAATTTTTACAATCTTCAGCCTTGGAATTAGAAACTGTGTTTAGGCTTCTTTTAAAAATGAGGACACTGAGGCTCAGAGGTGTGAGTGGTTCACCTACGTGTGTGCCCCAAAGATGTAGCCAGGATTTCATCCCACTTCTGTTTAACTTCAAAGTTCTAGCATTTTTTGCTGTATTCTAAAATCTTCTGCTGTCAAAGGGGGCAGGCTGGGAAAATCCGAGCAGAGCTGAGAAAGGCAGCTGAACATGCTATGCTACAAGGAGCCCTAATTCCTGGGAAATCTGTAACAAATAGAAGGCAACCAGGACCACAGCAATGGGCATGAATCTCCCTGGTAACTTTGTTGCTAAAGACTCCATTGTTAAAGAGAAACTTGACCAATAGTCAATGCAGAGACACAGAGTATTCTACAATTAGCAATGAACTCTGCAGCAAATCATTGCAACCTTGATACAAAGAAGTAACCCTCTTGGCATAGACTGTCACAGGAAGAAATAAGAAAAACAACTCCATGGGACATAACGAAGAGGAAAGTCACATCTGTAAAGGCAAAAATGGGGAAACTATCTAGATACCCGCCAACAAGAAGGACTGGTTGAAAAGAAGATGGCAGTGCATCCATGATATGGAGCTCTGTGCAGCCAATGGAAAAGCATGGGGCCAATTTCTGTGAACTCAGGTGAAACGACGTCCAGCTTATATTTTAAGCAAACACACACACAAGTTCAAGTATTTTACATACAGTACAAGCTTATTTGTGCTCAGAAGAATTCTTTAATGCTTGTAAACATAAAACACATTTCTGAGAAGACACCAAGCGCTGTTCACAGTAGTTCCATCTGGAGGATTAACCATGAGAGCTGGGAGGGAAAGGAGATTTTTTCCCCCTTTTTACACTATTCTGAATTCCTTGCATTTTTCTTTAAAAAAAACCCAAAACACTGGTAGCATGTAAAAACTACTCTAAAAGAAGGATTCTGAAACACAAGGAAAAAGAAACAGAAGAGAGATCTGGTTAGCGCAGAACAGAGGAAATTTTTTGGCCCTTTTGGTAAATGTTGTTGCCAATTTGGAGTGAGGAAGAATTGGAAGTGAGTTCTAGAAACACCTGGGTATTAGTTATACGTTTGGCTGGGATATTTGTGCTTGTTGGAGCTAATAGCATGCTGACCGAGGTTCAAATTTTTTAAAAATTTTAACATGAATTAAGTCCCATATCTCACCTAGGCACAGGTGAGATAGCCCATCTCTAGTGAGCTATGGCTCTGAGTACTTATGCCTCAGTGTGGTCTTTGTTCTTTGAATCCAGGCTTGTCATGCAACTTGCTTTGGCAAATGGAAATTGACATGGAATATCTTCCAATGATTGTTCATAAGTAGCCTTGGAATGTCCATCTGGATATCTGGGAATCCCGGCATCATGTGATAACTCTGAATACCTCTAGGTGGCCATGTGGAGAGGGTGTGTGCCAAAAGAAAGGTCCCTGGTTATCGTGGCTGTCCCGGTTGTCACAGCAGAAGCTTCAACCCTGTGAATAACAAGCCTTGACTCATGGCTCAGTTGAGCCTTAAGATGGCTGCAGCCATGGCCACCATCTGAATGTGACTGCACGAAAGACCCTAAGTAAGAACCATCCCGCTGTGCCCAGTCCACCCAGAGGACCACAAGAGAGAATAACACAGTTTTGTGCTCAATCATAGATCACCAGAACACCTGTTTATAGACACTCAGTGATGCTTTTAGACACAGGACACTGATTACAAATGAAGTATCACACAGTCATCTAATACATAAAACATATGAGAACAGGACTAATCTGGTTGGAGTGAAGGCCTGCCAGGCTTTCTCCCAGTACCCTCCCCTTCAGACCAGGTGATTTCTACAGCAAAACGCAGATCTCAGCTGGAGACACATAGCTCAGGATCTAAGCTGGCTGAAAATCTCTGCTGACATATTCTGTGTCCCAGAGTAGCCAGGGGCTGTGCAGGTATGAGGAGGGCCACAACCTGCCTTCGAGCCCTGCTCTCTGAGGTTTTCTCTTCTGTGTGAATTTCAGGTTCATCTGTCTGCAGGACCGAGGCACTGCATGTCTGTAAGGATACCTCTCACCTTCCAGGCTGTGGAGATAGCACTGTTGTTGCTAGGCTCTGATCATCGAGCCCAGGCTGTGTGGTCTGGGGTGACGCCCTGTGGGGCTCAGTTGTGCTGAAGCTAGATAGGCACTGGCATCCCCCATCTTCTGGGACGTTTTCAGTGGTCTTTGGGGTGCTGGGGGCAGATGCTCCCACCTGCCTGGGCTGTTGACCTCTGCCCTTCCTTTGGCACTAGGGTATTGGTTTAGTGACAGCCTCCTACTGTGCCACCCCCTGCCCCTCCAGAGGGATCTGTCTAAAATGCAGAACTGGCCGGGCTTGGTGGATCAACCTGTAATCCCAGCATATTGGGAGGCTGAGGCGAGTGGATTTCCTGAGCCCACGGGTTCAAGACCAGCCAAGGCAACTTGGAGAGACCTCGTCTCTATAATAAATAAAAAATTAGCCAGATGTGGTAGCACAAGCCTGCAGTTCTGACTACTTGGAAAACTGAGGTAGAAGGATCGCCGGCACCCAGCAGGTCGATGCTGGGGTGGCCATGAATGTGCCATGGCACTCCAGCCTGGACAACAGAGTGAGATTCCAACTCAAAAAATAACAGTAACAATAAAAATAAAAAAATAAAATAACACGCAGAGCTAACCTCATCACTCTGCAGCTTGAAGCACCCCATGGCTCCCACCATCTACAGGAATACATCTTGTATGTTCAGGCACTTTAAAAATGCTGATTCCTGGGCTTTATCCTCTGAGACTTTAATTCTTTGGGTCTGGAAATGGGGATCAAAATCAGCATTTTTAACAAGTGCTGCAAGTTGATTCTGACACATGTGTACCTCAGATCATGCATACTCTGGAAAAGGAAAATGGCAAACCTTCTGAGGGCCCTGTAAGGTCTTTAAGCCACTTTTCTATCTACTAGTCTCCATCCACCATATACTCTAGTTGCACAAAATTCCTTGTCTACACTCCAACATGCAGCTTCCTCCCCATCTCCCTGCCCTGGCACATGCCAGCCCGCTGTCCAGTATACCTTTCCTATTTGCTCAGTCTGGAAAGCCTGAGGCTTACCGCCCTAGATACCTCCCTCATCAGCCTCCTCTGGGAGGCTTCCCTGCCTCTCTGGTGGGGCAGAATCTCACTCCAGCTTTCTTTGACCCTCTCAGTCTCTATAATAAATAGAGACTCCTGCACCTGGAGTCTCCTGCCTCCACAGATGTGCCCTGGGCTGTGAGGACCCTGGGGTAGGGATGGTGTGTGGTGAGGCTCTGCTCCCCAAGGGCTTGCTCCCAGGGTGTGCAGGGTCCTGGGGGCTGTACCCAGAGGTACAAGTCAAGGAGAGATGTTACAGGAGGAGTCTGGAGGACCCATGTCAGCTTACATGTCCCTTGAGTCCCCTGAGAATAGAGAAAAGGGAGACAGGCACAGGACTGGAGGATGAATCAGGATCCTGAATTAGGTCTCCAGGGACACAAAAGGAAATGCCCCTAACCAGAATGTTGACTTGTCCCCAGAGCTGGCCACAGCCACAGGGACCACAGTGGCAGCCTCAGGGACAAGATGGCTGCAGGGACATCGTGCTGAGGTCTCAGTGAGGAGTTGCAGCATGGATGGAGAATGGTCTTTCTCATCATCTCATCCCCTGATGGTCCCTTCCTGGTTTCCAGGCTCCTACATTCAGCCAACCCAACCGGGATTTGTCCTTGACCTCTTTTTATGTTTGTTTGAGTTGGGGGTCATGGTAGAACAGGGTGGAACCCAGGTCTGTGGTCATTTCAGAAAGCTCACTCACTCGACCACCTGCAATACAGGTTCCCCTGTGCTGAACAGCTGCAGCACTGTGGCTTATGAGGTAGGTGTCATCAGAGTGTCCTTGCCAGTCCCTGTGTGACTCACTAAAACACAACACGTGCATGCACACATACAGAGCTGGATTTCAAATACCAGGAAACGTCCTGTACTCTTCCCCTGTTATCCCCAACTGTTTTTGACTTGAATAATTGCACTCAAAGAAGATGCAGGGATGTGAAGAGAACAGTGAACATGTTCTTTTCAATGTGAAATGTGCTGTACACGATTATCGAAGCCCCTCTCTCCTGAGGCTTTTCCTGTTGTAGCCTCCTTGCCCTTTCACTCCAGCCATTTCCCTTCCCTCCTTCCCCAGCTTCATTCTTTCCTTCCTCCTTCCTTTCTTTTCCCCTCTATTCTTCCTCCCCTCTATTCTTCTTTCCTTGCTTGGTTATCTCTCTCCTTCCTTCCTTCTGTCTTTCCTTCTCTCCTTCTCTCTCTGTCCTTCCTTTCTTCCCTTTATCCTTCCATCCATCCTTCCTTGCCTCTCTCTTTCCTTCCTTCCCTCGATCCTTTCTTCCTTGTTTCCCTCTTCCTTCCCCATCCCCACTCCCTTCCTCCTTGTATCCCTCCTTCCTTCTTTCCTTTCTTCCCTCCAGCCTTCTTTTCTTCCTTCCTTCCTTCCCTTTATCCCCGCCACTCTTCCTTCCCTCTCTCTACCCTTCCTTCTTCCCTTTCTCCCCATTCCCTTGTCCCCTCCCCTTCCCCAGTGCCCCCCAGTCTCCCTCCCCCTCCCCGGTGCTCTCTCCCCTCCCCAGTCTCTCTTCGCCTCCTCAGTGTTCCCTCCCCCTCCCCGGGGCTCCCTCCCGCCATCCTTCCTTGCCTCTGTCTTTCCTTCCTTCCCTCTATTCTTTCTTTCTTCCTTGCTTCCTCTGCCTTTCCCTCTAACCTTTCTTCCTCGCTCCTTTTATTCTGCCTTCCTCCTTTCCCTCTATCCTTCCTTCCCTTTAAATTTCGTTTCTTCCTTCCTCTTTCTTTCCTTCCCTTTATCCCCTCCATCCTTCTCTCCATCCTTCCTTTCTTCTTCCTATTCTTTCTCCCCTCCTTCATTTCCCTGTGTTTCCCCTTTCCACTTCCTTCCTCCCTCTATCCCTTTTCCCCTCCCTCCTCCTCCCTCTCTCTCTTCTTCCCTCCCTCCTGGTCCTACTTCCTCTTGTTTTTCTGGCGTGGCTATTTCTCCCATATCTAGGGTGAGAAGAGGGAAGTGGGACTTTGAGTGTTGTGCCCACTAAAGCATTCTCCCTGCCTCTCCGCCTCTGGTCGATGATGGACACATGTGAGGACAGCACGCTGTGTAGCCCAGGTCTCTGTCCATGGTGAATTTTGTGAGCACAGTGAAAGCAGTGTGTTCAAAGCCCTTGGAGATCCCCAAATCCAATTTCAATATATAGGGGAAAAGCCTCATATCAATTTAAATAACGAAAGCCCCTTAGTCATTCTCGTATTCCTTACTGGGTGTCATCAGTACTTTCCTGAGGACACCTGACAGCTTTTACTTTTAAATGACTTGTGAAGAGTTTGCATGAGCTGCCCTATAGTTATTTTACCTCTGTGAGATCTGAGGATTGTGTTTCCCTCCAATAGCTAGAAAAGGCTTTTCGGTCATGCTATCTCATTTATTTGGATTGTTGTCTGCATACTTTTGATTGTTTACTGAGGTATCTCTGTCCTTCACACTGGGCTTCACGAAGCAGTGACAGCCTGTGCCATGCCCATAACCTACAGTATGTCTCCCAGGAAGATGTTCAGGAAAATCTACCTTGCTAGTCCAGTCCATGAGTTATGGCGTTGGCTCTACATGTAGAGACAAGCTGGGGCTCTGCTGTTATCCACTTTCAGGGGGTGGAGGTGAGAGCAGGGGCTGACTTTGAGGATCTGGACACCCTTAGGTCATGTGAGGAAACTGTTTTCTCTGATGGAAGTATTTCCCACATCTGCTATGGTTGGAGCACGAGAATTTGCAGTTACAGAATTCGGAGCTCAACCTTTTTTGCATTTTCAGGGGCCTTTGTGATCATCTGGTCCCCATGCTCCATTTTCCAGGAAATTGGAGGACAGGGCAAAGTGGCCTGCACCTGCTCCCCAGGTCATTAGCAGCAGAGTTAGGACTGACACCCTGACCCCTTCCCGACCATCTGCCTCCTTTTGCCCAGCTTGGAGCTAACCCAGCATGTCAAAAACCCTGTGTTGCAGCCAGGCATCTTTCTAAAATGGGTTATCCAAATAATAAGAAGAGAGAAAAAGAAGGGAGAGAGGGAGGAAAGAAGAGAAAGAAGGAACAAAGGAAGGAAGGAGTAAGGGACCGAGGGAAAAGAAGGAAGGTGAAAAGGAGAGAGGGAAGAATGGGAAGACGGAAGAAATGGCAAGATGGAGGAAGGGAGGGAAGAAGGGGATAGAAAGAAGGAAGGAAGGAATGGTGGGATGGAAGAAATGTTGGGATGGAAAGAGGGGGAGGGAGGA
>NW_007251871.1:11269-11980 GCF_000164805.1 Carlito syrichta
GGAGGGTGGGAGGGAGGGGAGGAGGAGGGAAGACAGGGCTGTCAGAAAGGAAAGCATCCCCTGGCTGGCACTGACCTCGGGAGAGGGCTCCGACTCCTCCTGCAGAACACACCTTTACCCTGCTACTTTAGCTATCGTTCTTGCCACTTCACCTCCCGACTTTGCTTTCTCCACTTGGATATGGTTTCCTCAAGTCACAGAGCTAACTCCAGCCTCCACACCAGTACACATGCCAGTTCCTCTCCCTGGATATCCCCATCCCAGCTCCCACAATTGTTCCTCTGAGAAGCTCTTCTGACCCCAGCCCACTGCCTGGCTCTGGAAATCGACCTTACTAATCCATGAGTCATGGGGTTGACTCTGCATATACTAGGGGCCGTGATCATCGCTTCCCCCTGCAAGCTGCTTCTCCTCTGATCACACATTTCTGTTCCCAAAAGTAGTAACTTAGTGGGAAGTTGTCTGCAGCCATGAAGGTCCTCTGTCCGGCTGTGAGCAGGTTTCCCCACTCTGTCTCCCCAGTACCTGGCACAGGGCTGATCACATGGAGCTACTGAAGAAGAACAGCTGGGCGTGTGAAAAGTCACTGAGTGAAATGAATATTGTCCGTAACAGCTGCTGGAGAGGGTGTGGCGAAAAGGGAACACTTCCGCACTGCTGGTGGGAGTGTAAACTAGTGCAACCTCTGTGGAAAGCAGTGTGGCGATTCCT
>NW_007251871.1:12820-13657 GCF_000164805.1 Carlito syrichta
CATTCTTGACTGAAGTACTTTGTGGGGGGCCCAGAGCCACTCTCGCCGCCCACTGCCTGCCCTTTGGAGCTTTGGAGCTCTGGAACTCTGGGCCCACCCAGGCTGAGGCACTCAGTGTGAGACCCCAAGCCGGGGGACCCAGACAAGATCTGTGGAGAAAAACAGATCTGGGTAAACTACCTTGCTATTCTCCAGGCAGAGACTTCCATTGCTCCGCCCACCTATCAACAAACTTTACCTCAGCTCCTAAGGCAACAGCGCGAAACAGGAGACAAAGCCCCACCCCTATGCTGCAATCAAAAACAAAAGAGAGAGGCTGGAATCAGAGATCACAGAAGTGACTCTAGTCTGATTGCTTATTTTGACTTATGATTTTATCATTGAAACTGTTGGTCTAGATTACGTTTGGTGTTTACCTTCTGACTTATACTGTTTCTTGATTTTTTTTGGCCTGTCTCTGTTTAGCTATCAGTATTCTTTAGGGAATCTTTCTTACCTGTCTTTTTTCACTTCTTACCAGCCCTGTGTCTCTCTCTCACCTGATAGTTGGTATGTATATCTGTTTTCCCTCTTGCACTTCTCTCTTTCGCTTATTTTGACTTATGATTTGATCATTGTAACTGTTAGTTTAGATCACGTCTGTTGTTTACCTTCTGATCTACACTGTTTCTCGATTTTATTGACCTGTGTCTGTGTAGGTATCAGTACTCCTTAGGGAATCTTTCTTACGTGTCTTTCTTCACTTCTTCCCGATCCTGTGACTGTTTTTCACCTGATAGCTGGTATGTATATCAGTTATCCCTCTCGCACTTCTCTCTTTCGCTTACTTTGACTTTA
>NW_007251872.1:0-696 GCF_000164805.1 Carlito syrichta
TTTGATTCTGTGGAACATGATTGTGGTTTCACCTGTGCTGGGTCAGAGGGTTGGCATGCTTGGGGTACATTTCCCACTTCTGAGAGGTGAGCCGTCATAAACCCAGCCAGGGAACCATGGGAACTCCCACGCCCCTTCAGAGTCCACCATTGCAGGGTTGGGATTGGATGGATCTGAGCTTGGGAGACCCTCCCAGTTGGGGTGCGGGCTTGTCAGACCCTCACATGTGGGGGCGTGGGCAGAAGGTTTGCAGGAGAATGGATTTCTTTCTTTCTTTCTTTTCCTCTCTCTCCCTCTTTTTTTCCTCACTACGTATACCTGGTTGCTCTCAAATGCCCAATTCGAGCCATCCTCTCCACCTGGGTTTCCCAAACTGCTCGATAACTGGCTTTCCATTGGTCGACAACCTGGTCTTCCTGCCTCTTCTTGGAATCAGGGTTGGAAGTGATCCTCCCACCGAGGCTTGCCCTCATTCAAGGTTTTCTGGGTTTACTTGAGGTCAAGGTGGGGGCTTGCTATGATGTACAGCCTGGTCTCAGTTCCTGGGCTCCAGCCATCTTCCCATCTCAGCCTCCTTGGATGCTGAGGAGGCAGGCGTGAGTCACAAGGCCAGTCCCATTCTGTGTGTTTGAGAGTCACACCCTACCTTTCCCCAAGGTGGCCCATGGGAGGAGTGAGCTTGTCCACCCTGGGGAT
>NW_007251872.1:1326-2734 GCF_000164805.1 Carlito syrichta
CCCATCGTGATGCAAGTGGGAGTCATCATTTTTGTCACAGGAGTCTCTGTCAGCCGGTCTGTTGCGCAGCACGATTGTGGCTCCTGTGTCCTTGACATGAGGAGATCATTCAGGCCCCCACTCAGCCCCTGAGCTGCTGGGACTCTGGGGGCCACCATGCCTGACTCGATTTTAGGGACCTCTCACCGAGGTGAGTTCTGCTCACATCGCCCAGCTGGTATCCCAACTCGGGGCTCAGGAAGCCTCCTGACTTGGCCTCTAAGTGTGTGGGGCACACGGCCATGAGCCATGGTGCCTGGCATGAATTCACACATGCTGTTGGTGGGGGCCACACAAAGGCAAGCCCCAGGATGGAAAACACCATATCCCATGTAGCTGGGAATGTGTTCGACATCACGCACAACTCGAGTATTTGCATTCCAGGGAGAGACGAGGTCTTGCTACATGGCCCAGACTGGCCTCGAAATCCCAGGCTCCAGCGATTTCCTGCCTTGGCCACCCAACCTGCAGCTCGAATATCTTCCAATCCATCATCTTTTGCGAACTCTATGCCCAAGACTGTGGTCTCCTTCCCCAATAATCTCTGTTTCTTCATGATGATCCCAACTCCATACAAAAAAGAATTTTCTTCTTTTCTTTCCTATTTGGGGGGTTGGAGTCTCACTCCGTTGCCCAGACTGGAAGGCGGTAGAACATTCCCATCCAATGCAACCCCAACCCAAAGGGCTCTGGCATGCTGTCCCCGCCCAGGCCTTCTGAGGTGCTGGAGCAACAGGCCCACACCACCACAACCAGCACATTTTGGCTGTAGGGTAAAGAGGAGATCTCGCTGAGTTGCTCAAGTATGTCACAGACCCCTGGGTTGGGCTGGCCTCTGGCCTCAGTCTCTCAAAGTGGTGGGATGATGAGGTTGAGCCCTCGAGCCTGGCGTTGATCCGTTGTTGAAAACAAACTAGAAGGCCAGGCGTGGCAGCCCACGCTTGAAATTCCAGTGCTCTGGGGTTTGAGAGTCACACCCTCCCTTTCCCTGAGGTGCTCCCTGGGAGGAGTGAGTGGGTCCACCATGGGGATCAAGGCAGCAGAAGGGTGGGCACCCCAGCAGAGACATTACCCTGCACCAGTCCCTCCCCTGGGTTGGGCTTGGTGAGCGACTCCAGTTGCTCTTTCCAGGTTCCTGGGTGACCTGAAGGGTGCAGGCTTCAGTTTGGGGCTCTGAGAATTCTGTGAAGGGCTGGCGGGGGACACATGCTTGTAACCCTGGTGCTTTTGGAGGCCGAGTTGAGAGGATGACCTCAGCCCCTGAGTTCGAGCCCAGCCCAAGCACCTTGGTGAGACCTCATCTCTACAAGAAAACAACAAAATGAGCCAAGTGTGCTGGTGCACACCGGTCATTCCAGCTACTCGTGAG
>NW_007251872.1:4084-4602 GCF_000164805.1 Carlito syrichta
GGCCTGTGGTTCCAGCCACTCGAGGGACCGAGGCAGAGGATCACCTGTGTCTGGCAAGTGGGAGTCTGCAGTGACTGTGAGCATGCCCCTGCACTCCGACCTGGGCAACAGACCAGGATTCCAACTCCAAATAATAATAATCACCACCACCGCTACCACCACCACCCCTGAAATTCAGCGGAATGAGTCACCCTCAGGGATGGGAGAAAAAAAGGCATTTTCGAGCATGTCGTTCTTGCGAGGTTTCAAAGAAGGCTACCTGACATGTTCGTCCTGTGCCTTCAGCCATGCGCACCAGAAGGTCTGCCTCTGACCTCCACACTCGTGCCCCACAGCAAAGACGTGTATGAGCTCATGGAACAGATGGCCCTGCTCTAGGGTGGCCGTTGGGCACAGTGCACTCAAGGGGGTCCAGCAATGACCCGGTCAACCCAGGTTCTGGTTGCTCGATCTGCCACCTTTGGGTGGGGATGGGTCCCTTCCTCTCCCGATGACTCCATCATCCCCTGCCCATGCAG
>NW_007251873.1:0-688 GCF_000164805.1 Carlito syrichta
CTTTTATAGCATTTGTAAAAGGGGCAAGACAAAGAAAATTCCTTCACGTACATATGTTTTAAAAGTTACCACCATCTAGCGGTCTTTAGAAGAAACGAATAAGCCAAAAACACTATCTACTTTCAGTTGAGTCTTGAGATAAGTGGAAAAGGAGTTTCACTTAAACTAAACATAATGCACACAAGGTTTACTTTGACTTCGGTTCCACATCACTTGTCTAATTAAAAAAGCCTTAAAATCACTAGTACAAAACTATAGATTGTACCTAGTGATAGTAGGAATATGAAGCCCATTAACTTGACCAAACAACAGTGGCTAGCATTTAAAGAATAACTATGAAAGTCACTTACTGTGAAAATACATACACTAATCTTTACTCTGAATAAACATATAAAGTGAACTAAACATAATGAAATAAAACTAACACAACTAAAATTATTATGGTTGCATAATTGTCAATGAGCTTTTAAGTTTAGGATAATGGTGATTTGGCTGTTATCCCTTATGCTTGGCAACCTCCTGGAAAATATCTTTGTCTTAAGATAGGCAGTGGAGCAATTATTATTATCTTTGAGGCACCAGCTTTATCATTGTGTGAACTTAAACTTATGAACTTAAAACAGTCTTCAAAGTAGCTATAAAACACTAAACTATAGCACTAAGACTTAATTAATGACACAAAGTAAAA
>NW_007251873.1:1257-7573 GCF_000164805.1 Carlito syrichta
GAGTGAATATACTTATATCATTTTTTACTCAAGCAATATCTAGTAACTTATAACCAAGTGAAAGAAAGCATTCTTGATGTGCTTCAGAGTTTAACCCTTGCATATGTTAGAAAAGGCCAAGTGGCATAGTGGGAAAATGGGAAAATGAACCATGACATTCTCAGGTTAGGTGTGAGTACTTCGCATAAACATGCCATTTTATTCTTCCACGACTGCACAGAATTTCTTCAGCTGTATCAAACAGCAAAGGTGGAAGACAGAAGGGCCTCAGCTTCCCAGGCTCGCCCTGCGGCCCGGGGTCTTTGGCCCACTGGGACCCTGTCAATCATGTGGACCTCCAAGGCTGGCTCCCAACACTCCACATAGCTGGAAACAGGTTTAAAGATCCTCTAGGTCATGTCTCACTTTGCTGGCACATCATAATGTAAAGTTTCATTCCTTATACTCCCAGAACAAGTCAGTATGTAATATATGGAGAATTAGACATTTGAACTCTATTACCTTATTTCTGTGGCCTTAGATGTGTCCTGTGTGGACTAGTAGCATGAAGCAACAAGCGAAGACATATTTTTTTAACTGAGATTATTAAAATACACATATTTTACATGTTGACATAAATAATCTTAGTGTCTTTCCTTCCAGAATCCCAACCTTAGTCAACAGTATACTTACCAGTTTAGGATATGTAGCAGCTCTTAATGCCAGTTTCCATGTAATATCACGATATGTACTTTTCCATTATTGTCATGTTGCGATGTGTTCTGGCTTTTTTATTTTTTGACATGGCTTTGAATTTAGGTGAGCTTGTGATTGTTCTTAATACTTGGTTTGCCATTCAAGTAAGCTGTAGTACCTAGTACTGCAGAAAGCACTGGTTCTAATGCAAGCTACTTTTGATGGGAAGAAGCAAGAAGGACACCCTGCGGCAAAATCTGGAGCCCTCAGTTTTCCTGCAAGTGCTAGATTGATAGAAGTTTTTGCAAAGGCCTGTGGCTATGCATTAATATTTATCCAGGCCATCATAAGTGATTTCACATATAGTGTTGGGGAATATGATGCTTGTGGCAAAAACCTTAAAGTTTAATTATAATATATAATTTTTATGCAGAGGAGGAAAATATTGGACTTCTTTATTTTGAGTTAAGTTCTGGTCATTTTTAGAAAGCAGAGCAACTGCTTCTATTAAACTGGAGTATTTCACGACACGTGAGGATTCAACATTTCATTATGTGAAAGGTTGAAACATGAGTGAGAAAGTTTGCGGCCAGTACAATTGTTTATAATCTCACATCACAGTTAATTTCCTTGCATTTCTGCCACAAGTGGCCTGTCAGAAATATTTGTCTTTCCCATCCATTTTGTTTAAATCCTAAAATTTTGATATCATGATTTGAACCTGTTAAAAGAAGATATATGTTTTAAAAATTATTTTAAAGATCATTTAAAAAGTTTTTTGCCCTCTTCATTTCACTAGGCTGCCTTGGCAGAGAGCAGTTTACCTTTACTAAGCAACCCTGGACTGATCAATAATGCGTCCAGTGGCCTACTGCAAGCCGTCTATGAAGACCTCAATAGTTCCCTGGATCACATCGACAACAATGAAAACAGCAGTCTGGGCCGCTCACCTCAGTTGCACATGTAAGTTTGGTTAACAGACTCCCTAATGGAAAAAAATCTTTATTCATATGCCTCTAAAATGTCGTATTCTTCTGCAGTTTTTAATAAGTTGTATAGTTAAAAATACAAGTTTAAGTGGAGTTAAATTGTACCATGTTCATATTATGAAAAAGTGTATCAAATCAGTTTTAAGACATCTTTAGATTCTCTCAAGTATCCTATAATTATTGTTCTAGCAGTCCCCAACAAATGCTGAGTACTACTAACATTCTCTTGGGCGTTAAGCAGGGTGTAAGATGAATCTATATCTTCTGGGTCATTAGCACAGTTTGGTTTGTATGGTGCAATAAAAATATTCATGATAGAATAAGTTGTCATAATTTTTACTACTATTACAGGTCTCTAAACCATTTACGAACTGTAGTCAAGATAGTGCCCATTTTTATAAACCGTAAAATGCAAAGTTCAACTGTTATCCACAGTTTACATAGAAGGTAGTAAAGTGTAACCTTTCGCCTGTCTTATAAATCGGTGTAATTGCATATTCAACTTTAATTACTGGTGTGTCTGTATTGGCAAGGTTTATATGTTATATTTTATGCAAGACTATGATTCCTGTTAATATTTAGCAGCTAACTATATCATTAATTACTCTAAAATCTTTTCCCTACCATCTTTTTAATGGAGCCGAGAGAGCAGAAGTATTAAAAATTGACGTATTGTAGATTTCAGAAATGTGTATGATACTTTAAAAAATGCCTGACCTTATTCAATAGTGTCAAGCATATCAGTTTCTTGTTTACTAAATAGTGTTGACCCTGGTAGAACTTAGAATTCAGAGGGAAGAAAATTACAATCTAAATACTGAAATGTATATACCATTCAGTTGTTAGGTTGAGTTGTTATTCAAGGCCATACGTCCTAGAATTAAACACCATATACTTCTAATTGCAAGTTATTGAGGTAAGATTAGTCCTTTCCATCATTTATATATCTTCTTCCTCTATTTTTCCATTAAATTGTAGTCAAAGCTTCAAAAGATGAGTATGCTTTTTGTATGCGCCTGATTTTACTTGAACTTTCACAATATATTATTTGTGTTTACTTTTTAAGCATTTTATTCTGCGTGATGTATGAACGTCTTCAACATCCTGTCCTTAATCACTTTATAGCACTTTTGCTCTATCACCTTTGCAAAAAACACACTGTGAACCATTACTTCTTCAAAATGGAAAAATGAGTCTTTGGGAAGTGTCTTTAGATGTATTAAATAATACAAAAGAAGCAATAAAACTGGAAGTAGAAAGAACGTGAATATATGCTCTTGAGAGTAACAGTACTCTAAAACAAGGAAAGTGAGCAGTCAGACAGAAGTTTTCATATCTTGCTTTATCCTCCAACCATCCTGAGGGTAGCTTGAGGCTTTTTACTTAGTATGCTAATACTCACTCCCTGAATAATATGCTAAAACAATAAAACTTTAAGAGCAAACAAGAGTTAGATCCTGTTTTTCCCCTTTAGAAAGAGACTGATTTCAGAGAAGTAAAAGACGTTCATAATAAAAGTGTTTAAGCTGTTGATGCAACTCCCTGCACTCATATGCAGAATATAGTGGTTGTTACAAACCATCTATACAGGGTGTGTAATATAAGTGATTCTTGAATGTTATTGTCCGATGCTGAGAATATTAAAATAAAAAATTAATGATTTAATAAAAGTTTATTAAACATTATATTTTAGCACTTGAAATAATAATCAGGTATTATTATTGATTAAATTGTGGCATTGTTAAGTTAGTAGTATTTTTCATTTGGCAATTGCTATTACAGATTTTTCAGTTATTAATTTGATTAAAGTTTAATTCTGAAATATCTCAGAGAAATAATAGTATATGTAAAACAATATCTAGATGTTGTATCTTTAACGTCTGATATGCTGCTGCTATTGGTATATACAGTTAAAGTGTCAATAGTTAGTATATGATACATTTTATGCTTATATAAAATAGTTCATGTGAAAATACTTGTGTTTATTTTCCATAGCTAAAAGGAAAACTCCCCCAGCTTGTTGGAAATAGACTTCTGAAAAAAAATAAATTAGAAAGAGCCCAAATTTTGACTTTTTCTAAATTATATAAATTATAAACAAAATTTTAATTACCTTGTAAAATATTGAGTCAATATTCATTCTTAAATCTGTTTCTGCTGCTATCATTAACTTTTTGATTAACTTATATTAGATGTCAAATATTGATGGACTATCACTTCAGTATGCTCTGTGTTCATTTAAGATCCTTGTACTTTAAAATTTTAAGCCATTTTGTGTGTTTTTTGAGGCAAAGGAAAAAACACTGATCTAATTCCCTCAATCAAAATTTGGCTGCATATAATTGAGTGCATTTCAAAGTACTTTGAAAATGAAACAAAAGTGAAAGGAAAGACATTTAAATAGCACATTTATGTATTCTGAAATGAAGTCATAGTACTTATTTTGGATGTGGTAAGCAAGAGGGAGTAGGGCCTAAAGGTATTAGTATGCAGGCATGGATGCCAGATTTTCAGGGTTACAAATCCAGACTCAGCACTTAATAGCCAAGTGGGGTGGGCAAGTTACTCCATGTTTCTTTCCTCAGTTTTCTCAGTTGAAAATGAGGTACGTAATAATACTACCTACCTCATAAGATTCTTGCAAATGAAAGAGTGCCTGCAACATAATAATTGTTCCTTGTGTCTCTTGTGGTGCTGTGTAAATAGGTACTAATTTATGTTACCTATTGCAATGCCACGTTGTTACCCTAAATGAGACTGTAAAGAATGCAAAGATATTTTTTCATTTTCCAATTTTAATACATGGTTTTAGGCATTCCTTAAGTTAGAAGTTAGTGTTCTTGAAAATCCCTCTTATTTTCTTTCTTTTTGTAGGTGGTGTATTACTTGGAGTCAGTGGGACAAAAAATTCCTGAGATAAGAGAGCATTATCTGAAGTTGTAGGCAATGAGCAATTCAAATAGAACAATACAAACCAAGAATCAGGAACTAATGATATGTGCCTTAAAAATGCCAAGTATTCAACTTTATAATAGTTTTGACCAGAACTTAGAATATATAAAGGAAAATATAATTGATATTATATTTTCATATATTATATATGAAATGGGACCAGACTGTTGAGTGACTTTAATATCAAACTATGGTGTTTGCTTTAGCCAGTATGGAACTGGTTAGTATTGTGAAATTGAGTTTGACACAATCAGAGCTGTACTTTAGGAAGAGTAATCTGGAAATGTTCTGAATGAACTGTGACTTAGTGAAACTTATGTAGCATCAAATTGGGAGGTACTGGAAGAATGTTATTTCTTACTATATATAGTGTCTGGCATATGCACAAGTCTGGGAGTGGAGAGCAAAAATCCATACATGAAGTGCTGTGAAAAGAAATATAAGAACAAGGTGACTGATTGGATGCTGGGGACAAAGAGAAAAATTAGGGACCATCATATCTACTTTAAAAGCCCACAACGACAAATAGAGGACACAAGAAGAAAGACTCAAAAGGGAAGGTGAAGAATTCAGCATTTTCTTTGCAGTATCGAATACCCTAAATATTGTTAGAGTCAAGGAAAAACACTGAATATTTTGGGTTTAGTCTCTTATTCATCTCCATGATAGTACAATTCTACCAAGTAGAATACGAATGTATACCTGAGGTTGGTGAGAAGATATTGTAGATATGGTCTAGGGCTTCTTATAAATTGTGGAGAACAAGAGATGCCCAATTATCATTCATAGTTTATAGTCCATATTTTAACCTTTTCCTTCCACTCCAGTTTTTACTTTCACGGTGCCCCTGAATGAAAGCTTTTCCAAACTAATGCATTTATTTTACCTCAAGCTGTTTCCCTCTTTGTCCCTTTCCTTTTTCAGCTTCTCCTCTGCTTTCCTTACCTAAATTTCTACCTTTTCTAACAGGACTAGTCTTATCTTTCTAGGAAGCTTTCCCAAGTAGTTCTGCTGTCAGAACCTGCAAGCTCCTCCACACTTTTCTAAAGAATGTACTCTTTATACCATTATTGGGAACCAATACTTTGTGTGTATATGTAAGTGTGTATGCACACACATGTGTAAATGTGTGCTCATGCATACAGACATGTTCATTTTGAAGACATCCTTGGCTTATTATAACACCCTCTGAAGGATGGAGACTATGTTTTAGACACATTATAGTATATGAAACCCCTAACAATTCTACTACATCAAGTAAGCATTCAAGAAAAGATAGATACCAATTATGAAGAATCAAATTGAAGATGGCAGTTCATTAGAAGTTGTCTGACTTCACAGTGTACTACCTACACAAGTAAAATCCATGATTCTCCTAGAATCCTGAAGAAGGGAGACCAAAAAGATTTTAGGAAGAATGAACAACTAAATAAAATGTTCATCTTTGTGAAGGAGCTAAGAGATTTATCTAAATATCAGTAGAGAACACTTTTTAAGTTTTAATTTTAACTTTAATTAATTAATATGTATTTTATAAACATTCAAGTTTATGTGAGTAGAAGGTGGCAGACCCCATCACCTCACACATGATTATCCCTCCTGATCTCATTTAATTGTATTTACCTTGTTGAAACAAATTGAAAAAATTATTAAAATTTATGCAATACAAATCAGATGAATGTTCAAGGGGATTTTAGCAA
>NW_007251873.1:7624-10885 GCF_000164805.1 Carlito syrichta
TATCATTACAATTTATACTATTCTTCCCTTATGCACTTCAATGCCAATATTCCCTTATTGCCTGACTTTTCAGAGTTTTATAGCATTTGGATAAAAATTACGGTAGTATCCTATTTTATAAAGACATTTACCTCTTTAAGAAAAAGCTATTTTGAAAGTTTGTATTAATACTGTGTTTAAGCAGAAATAATTTAAACTTACTTTCTTCCCCCACACGTTAGACTTAAATGAATGAAAAGAGAAGAAAACATTTGGACTAGACCTGGAAGGTGAATTCATACTGATAGACTCAATCCACTTCCTATCTCCTTCCCAACATGAGGCAAAAAGAGGAATTTAATGAAGTGCCCTCTATGTTTAGTTCAATTCAGTTGCTTTTTTCCCTCCCTCTTATTAAAGCAAATATTTAAAGTCTGAACGTGGATAATCTTTTATATAGAATGTTAATATGTTTCATAGAAGAAAATAAATTTCCTGTGCCCTTAGAAGCCAGAACTTCAGGGTGGGAAAATAAAAGATCAGCATATCCTGTAAAAGGAGTAGCGCAGTATTATTTCAGGATTGCAACAGAGATCACGTTAATTTTTTTGATCATGTTGAACACTTATCCTAAGTGGCCCAGAACTTTTTTTTTTGAGTTGGAGTGTCATTCTGTTGCCCAGACTGGAATGCAGTGGCACGCTCCCAGCCACCGCAGCCTCAATCTGCTGGGCTCCGGCCATCCTTCTGCCTCAGCCTTCCAAGTAGCTGGAACCACAGGCATGCATTACCACACCTGGCTAATTTGTTGTTATTTAATGTAGAGATGAGGTCTCGCCAAGTTGCCCAGTGGGTCTCGAACTCGCGGGCTCAGGAAATCCACTCACCTCAGCCTCCCAAAGCATGGGATTACAGGCTGAACCACTGAGCCTGGCTGGCCCAGAACTTTTTATACAGCACATGTCCTAGTCATCTTTACAACTTCTTCTGCTTTTTGAGATCCTTAGTTGTTAAATCGTTCCAATATTACACTTCAGTCTCTCCTGTTAATAATATTTTGCTCCACAAATAGCCAAAAGCAGTTTCCACACCTCTACTTTGTTAAACAATATTGAAAATCTAAACTGTGAATTGTCATAAAACATAATGAAGATATTAGGGTACATAATCTTACCCTTCTTTCTCCTAGTCTCTTGGCAGCCTTAAAATTTAAATTACTATTTGTAGGAACAGGTAGAATTTGCAGATCCTTCACCTTTGGTTGGTGACATTTTGTATAAAATTCCTGCAGATCTTAGATCTCTCTGTGAACAAAAGCATTTGAAATTGGAGTGGCTCTGTATTTCAGAGGAAGCAGAAGAAAGTGACTAACAACTTGAGCAAGTGGAATGTTCTCTCATTGTTTTCATTCCTGTTAATCCTTTATTTTTGTTGATGTTTTAGAACATTATGTTGCATTGTGAAACTCTGAACATAAAAGCATTTTCTTTTGCCTCACGTATGTTTTCACAGATTTTCTAATTAACAATTTTCCAGTCACCTTTAACTTTTTTTCACCTAGTGTTTCTGGGCCTCTTGTAATTTTTGTTCTGCTTTAATTTCTTTTTTATTTAATCTCTAAACTTTTTCATTAACTTGACTAGTTAGCTTTGAGATTGATTCCAAAGTGATTGTGCAAATCTTATGATTATGCCAGCTCTTTATCACCTCATCTTTTTTTGTAAGAGCTACAAGTCTGGATCAGTAGCTGCTGTTCTTTTTTACATTATTCAAAGTCCCCTTATGTGGCACTTACAACTCATTCCAGTTTCTCTTAATAAAAAGTCCCTCCCAGAGATACAGTGCCTTCAGCTAAAAAGTGTTATATCCCCACCATGCCAATTGTGGAAATTTGTGGGTTCCTATGGGTTTTGAAGGATTTTTATAGAACTTTACAGATGATAGCTGACATTCATGGTGTGAATTCCCACAATTTAGGCAAAGCGTGTCAGAAAACTCTTAGCTGATGATATTGTAGTTTACTGCTTCTGTTTTATATCTAAAGATACTTTGTTAGAAGACATATCTTCGTTTGCACCAACACTAGTTGAGCCTTAGAAATTTCCTTTCTCTGAGGGTCGAAACGTCATTGACTGAATTGTTAGAGTGACTGTTGCTTCAGCATTAATTATTTTCCTACTTCTAGCATCCCCTTTTGTATTTTAATTTCAGCTTTTCACATAGGTCTTAGGGAGTGCATATATATTTGGTAACTATAGGCATTTTATGAGTAAAGATACCTTTACAAAGTCAACTATTATTTCAGAATATTACTTTAAATGAAAATAATTTATATGATAAGAAATTATGTCTTAATGTATGTTAAAATTATGTGCATTTTGGCTACTTTGGCAGAATTTAAAATTTACCATTCACATGAGTAACATATACTTAAATATTTATCAGCACCAATAAACATAATTTATAACATAAGACTACTGTAGTCCAGAAGAGCTCCTATCATTAGGATACCACTGAGTAATGTGTATGACTTATGTAAGCAACAGATTATCAAATAGTTTAAGATAACTACTGTAAACATTCTTTAGTTTGCTCAACATTATGTACATTTTGAAGATGAAGTAGAGGGACATCAGCAAGACACTAAAAAGCCAAGAGGACAAGTAATAATTGGTTACACAGTGTTGTTTTACTATGGAAAAATTTATATTTGTAACATTAAATCTAAGCTCCCCTTTGTTAATTAGCAAGTCAGAGGAGGACATAATACAGTAGATTTAGAATGAAGAGACATACTGTTTTATTCCTTATTCCAGTCTCATGTTTAAAACTAGCAGAGTATCACTTAGGAGAACACTGGAGTTTGAGTCAGTGCTAAGGCTTAATCTGAGCAAAGGAATAGTGTCAGCAGAGCAGCCAGTCTTCAGAATTATGTAGACCTAGTGACATGACCCATGTGGAATCCAGGTAGAAAGCAGTCTTTATAAAGACATCCGAAGAGAATGCTTCACTAAGAGCCAGCAGTGGATGGGTAATATTCTATCAGGGCAGTTTGATACTGGGAAATAGCTAACAGTTCAGTGGGGCCCAACTACAGAATTTGAGGTCAAGACCTTCAAGGAGCCAGAACCCAAGTTAGTAAATGGAATTGGAAATACACTGGGGCATACACCCCATATACTCATATTGCCTCTCCAATATCTGACTGAGATGTAGTCTGAAAAATAAGGCAAAAACACAACTAGTAGTTGGATTAATAGTTCCAAGGAGATTTGGAGCTGC
>NW_007251873.1:11254-12105 GCF_000164805.1 Carlito syrichta
CTGAATAATTGTGTTGTTGTTGTTTTTAAATAGCACTGCAGTAAAACCAAAATCATTGAAGAATGAAACTCTAATCATGTAAAAATCTAGTTTATTAAACAATGTTAAATAAATTTAAATAAGCTTCAGGATAATGTTGAGGATAAGGGCAGGAAAATATAGATAAATTTTAATATACATATATATGCATGCAGTTTTTAAAATTATGTTTCATTGACCTTTACTCACCTTGTGGTTCTATTTCTTTCTTTCTTTTTTTTTTTTATTGTGTGTGTATCCTTTGACCACGATTTACCCAATCCTCCCACCTTTCAGTCTTTGGTAGTCACTACTCTACTGTCTATTTCTTTTTTTTAATTTTTAATTTTAAAGATGTGGGGTACAATTCATGGTTGGGCATATAAATGTTTATTATGCAGGTACCCTTGTTGATGAGGTATGCCCCCACTCCCCTGACACTTTCCCACTAGTGCCAATTCTGCCTCCTCCCCTGGCAGTTTCCCAATCTCTTTCTTACAATATTGTGATATTATTATTGCCAATCTCTTTCTTATAATATGATAATTGTTCAAGGCCCACTTATGAGTGAGAACATGTGGTACTCAGTTCTTTGTTTCTGTGATAGATCGCTCAGTATTATAGACTCCATCCATGTTGCTGCAAAGTTCATAATTCTGTCCTTCTTTATGGCTGTGTAGTATTCCATTGTGTATATGTACCACTTTTTTTTAATCCAGTCCCTCTTTCAATGGGCAGCATGATTGGTTCTATGTTTTTGCTATTGTGAATAATGCTACAATAAACATGTGTGTGCAGGTATCTTTTTCATAGAGTGATTTGAGTTCCTCTGG
>NW_007251873.1:12386-14850 GCF_000164805.1 Carlito syrichta
CGGTACTTGGAAGACTGAGGCAGAAGGATCACCAGAGCCCAGCAGGTCAAGGCTGTGGTGGCCAGTAGTGGCCACTGCACTCCAGTCTGGGAGACAGAATGAGACTCCAACTCAAAAAAAAAAAAAAAGATGGATGTGAAAATTAATTTTTCTGTTTATCATTTACCAGCGAAAAGTTGTGGCGAATTTATTTGGGTGTTTTCTTCTCAAATCCTGGATAAAACAAACTTTACAAGGCATGTATGGAATGAGGAATCGTGTGTTCACTCTAATTTTTGAAGCCCCTTTTCATAGTTGCACACTTCTGTAAGAAGGAATATTTTCCCTTTTATTGAGGGATAAGAAGGAGGATTATTTCTGTAGAACTGAAGTGACAACTCTGAGCACTGTCTTGGTGGCAGCTGCCATGTACAAACTCATTCAAGTCAAAAAAAGATTAATTTATTTCACACTAGAATTTTTGTGCCATATGTTATTTTAATCTCCAATGAGCAAATCTGAAAGGTAAGTAACTAGGGGGAAAAGTTGAACTATACAAGTAAAAAAAAATTTTTTTACTTATATAATAAATCTATATTTAAAATCTTAAATCAGAAGAAATAAATGATTTCTTTGTGACTGTAAAACTAGCTTTATTTAATTACTCACATTATCTTAAAGTCACCGCTCATTTTAAAAAGTACTAACAATGATTTCTTTTAAAAGTAAAATTTTCTATTTACAATTTTAATGTCACTGATATTATTAACTTATTTCTGTGATATGTTAAATAAACTAAAATACTTTCTAGATTCAAAAGCAAAATATTACTCTAAAAGTTACATAAGTTTAAGAAACATGAATTATTTCTTATTTCATCCAGGCTTTCTACAAATGGAAATAACTAAACTGCAATTTTTATGATTCTACCATAAAGTCCCAAATGTAATTATATCATTTCCTTTTATATATACTTGAAGGAAATGACTAAAACTGAACTCCCACAATCTCCATTTTTATGTGATTTCTAAATGAGCATCAGTTATTTTTCCAGTTTTCCTGTGAAATTTTGACTTTCAAAAAATAAATTTTTTTTTTACTGTTTTCTGTTTGACACGATTACCTCTTTCAAGAAATTAATCAATAGAAGCTAGCTACTGAAAAGTAACAAACAAAACCAAAAATGTAACCTCATGATACTAAATATGTCTTAAAGGATCCTGAGTTTACATTGTACTCTTTTTATATCTGAAAACAATATTTATATCTTATGCATGAGGGTTTTGCCATTGACAAACTGGAAGCAATATGAATGAAAATTTATTCAAATACACATGAAGTTGACAAAATGCTAATCATATACTTTGATTAATCTAAATGCTTAGATACTGATAGTTATTATCACTCATTTAGCATCCTGCACCAAGTACTAAATAAACATCGTAGATAGCTAAAAGAAAATTTCCTCTTGTCCCAGCATTTCCTCATATCTGAAAAACGTTGATGATGTTTTGTGAAACAGTCAAAATCTATGAGTGTCAATGGAGAGCATATGGCTATAGCAATATTCAGTCTGTATTGATATTTTTAAATTTTATTATTAACAATTAGGCAACAACAGTAAATGAAAAGCAAAGAAGAATGTGTATGATTAAAAACATTTTCCATTGAAGTGAATTAATGTATTTCTTGTAAGTTAAAGACATTCAAACTAAATTAATAGAAAATAAGGCTTAACATACTTTAAAAGCAAAGGCTTGAACAAATCTATATTGAGAGGGATATAGATGCATGGTTTAAGAGCTGTTTGTATTTCGATACATTCAATATGTTTATCAGAGTACTGTATATAATTTCACTTGACTAGATAAAGATTACCATGTTGGATCAAATAAATTCAGTTAACATAATAAAATTGAAGTATCAGAGCCCTAACTGTTTCTGAGGATAGCTTTTTGAGTGTTATCTGGGAAGTAATATTTTTAATGGTAGTGATCCATAATTACTGATGGAAGTAAGTGCTAGGGCAGGAGAAAAGTCTATTTTATTTATTTTATTATTATTATTATTTTTGTCAGAGATCTCATTCTGTCACCCAGGCTGGACAGGCTAGCATGTCCTGACATGATCACGGTTCACTGCAACCTCAACCTCCTGACCTCAGGCAATCCTTCTGCCTCAGCCTCCAAGCAACTGGGACTACAGGCGTGTGTTATTCGCCCAGCTCATTTTTAAAAAATGGTAGGGACAGGGTCTTGCTGTATTGCCTAGGTTGGTCTTAAACTCCTGGGCTCAAGTAATCTTCTTATCTTGGCTTCCTAAAGTGCTGGTATTACAGGTGAGAGCCATCATGCCTGTCCTTAAAAACATCTCTATAGGATTTTTAAAAAGATGTATCTTTTATGTTAAAAAAAAGGAGTTTATAAAGCCAGGCTCGGTGGCTCAGCCTGTAATCCCGCACCTTTGGGAGACTGAGGTGAGTGGA
>NW_007251873.1:14870-15530 GCF_000164805.1 Carlito syrichta
CATATTTTTTATTTGAAAATTGTGGGGTACAGTTACGGGTTAGGTATACAAATATGCATCACTCAAGCACCCTTGTTGATAAGGGGTGTTCCCCCATCCTCAGACAGATATTGATTACTGTTAATCCCACCTCCCTTCCCCTCCTTGCCCTCCCATAGCTTTCCACCACTGTCAGTTATTTTCTTATAGTATTACAATAGATGTTCATCTATTGTAATCACATGAGAACATGTGATACTCAGATCTTTGTTTCTGTGAGAGAAAATACTACATTTCTAAAAAGCCCTGATCAAATTTACAATATGCCACTGAGTCGCTCATAAATGATGACAACATATAAATATCTTAATCATTACCCCTGGTAATATCTAAATAAGTAAACATGAAAAAAACTGTTGTGATTCTACTATTTAATGTGTATTGACAAATAGATTCTGAACATCTCAGTTTAAGAGAATTGTATTCATGGTACTATTTTATATTTTAAAGAAAAACAGGAATAGTTTACCAGACCTTTTACTTTGTCTTGAATAAGGAGAATATGAATACAATTTACATTCCCCTGGGGAATATAGTGTGTGACCACAATCTAAAATGATAAACTTTCTTATTATACTTTGCTTGCTTTCGGATGTAGGCAAACTTTAACATCTCTTCTAC
>NW_007251873.1:15550-15883 GCF_000164805.1 Carlito syrichta
GGCCACTGCACTCCAGTCTGGGTGACAGAGTGAGACTCCAACTCAAAAAAAAAGGTGTTTATAGCTCTTAATAGGGACACTACATTAAATGTATAAAAAATTTTCTAAAATAACCAGGGTTATAAGAAGAAAAGTTGTTAGGGAACTATCTGTAACAAGCAAACCACATAAAAACAATTTTAATGTATAATAATATTTAGTCTTGATTTGTAAATGTTGGATAAAGTTTACTTTGTTTGAAGTTGCCCATATTGTAGATATGAGCCATGCATCATAAGTTTTCTTCACAGCATTTGTTAACAACTATCATAAAATTTAAGATTTAAGATGTTT
>NW_007251873.1:16232-19014 GCF_000164805.1 Carlito syrichta
TTTACTTTCAGGTGTAGGCAAACTTTAACATCTCTTCTTTCTTTCATTGTTGCCTTAGGTAATTATAAATTTCACAACAAAAGAAGCAACATATCTTTAGGCAAAAAATCAGTGTATCAGTATAGTTAGTCCTCTGTTTGCATTTTTGGAATATACCATCACTAAGGGTGACTAACACTGAGAGATTAGAGTACAAAAATCAATGGTTCCTTCAAGTAGAGGCTTGCCAGTTTAAATGATCCAGATAAGTCTCATTCATTTACGTTGGATAAGCATATATTGAGCACCTATTATGTGTACCACACTCTGCTAGAAACTGTGGCAAATGATCTATAACTAGAGAGGTAAAACTCTGCTTGAGGGATAAGTACATAGATAATGATAGAAAGCCAGTGAAGGGATGAAGAGAGTTGGAAACAAATTGTGAGGTCAAAGATGTAAGCATGCACGTGAAACAATAAACAGAAAAGACTTCATGAAGCATGTAGCTTTGAGTTAGGCTTAACATGAAGTCTATTTCTAGGTTGAGCTTTTTGAAAGTATTGATATTTGACTTTTTTTGCCTAAAAAAATAGTAATCTTTAGTGTTTCAACCTAGTATTAGACAGAGATGAGGAAAGATAGGATAGGCATAAAGGATATGAGGATATGAGCAAAAATGACTAAAGCATGGGCTTCTTTGCCTCAGCATGGGCACTCTGCCTGGAGAGAAATGCTGGCAGGATGGGATCAGAGAAGTGTTTGGGTGCTATGTGTTGAGTTCATTGATTTACGAGTTGATGATATGGCAAGGGTATTTAAAAAATTCACCAATTATTTGGAGGTGTAGCAATACCCTCAGGGATATATGTTGCCTATTTTTAAAAAGTCTACCTCTTCTCTTTTGTATTACTCCTCTCCGGAAATAGATTATATATAGTTGCTTGTTAGTTTTGTTTTTCACTTGAGCAAGTAATAACACTTTATATGCCCTTTCCCTCAATGTTCAGTTGTAAAATATATTTTTCTTTCAAATTACATAAGACCACATGTGAAAAATTAAAAATAAGCAACATTTCCAAAGACCAAGTATCGATATTATTGTGGCCAGTGCTGCTACTAGTATCTAAATCACAAAAAGGACGATAGTGAAATTAATTTTCAATATCATTTCATCCTCACTTTCACCTGCTCCTTCGACAGTTAAAACAACAATATAATGATTCATCAAAATTGCTTGAGAGGCTGGGCACTGTGGCTCACAACTGTAATCCCAATGCTTGGGAGGTCAAATTGGGAGGATCACTTGAAGCTGGGAGTTCAAGACCAGCCTGCACAACATAGTGAGACCCCTTCTCCACAAAATACATTAAAAATAAAAGTAAATTAGCCATGTACAGTGGCTCATGCCTGCAGTCCCATCTACTTAGGAAACTAAGACAGGAGGATACCTTGAGTCCAGGAGTTTGAACTTACGGTGAGCTATGATCATGCCACTGCACTCCAACCTGGTGACAGAGTGAGACCCTGTTTCTAAAAAACAAAAAATAATTAAAATTGAGTCATGAAAACTTCAGATCTGAATTAACTTTTAGGATTTTTGACAGATGTAGGCTCTTCTATAGCTTTGGTAGAGTTTAAAGGGGAAATGTTTTATATATATTTAAGAGTAATAAATACAAAACTTTTTACTCCATAGCTGACAGCCTACGTTCTTCACCTCTCTCCACCACTTCTTATCCCACCACTTTAGTCTGACTTTCATTATCTTATTACGCTGTTTTAGTAAGCACCTAACTGGTAACCCTACTTCCAGTGCCCTACACTAAGCCTTCACTTTGCAAATTAATCTTCCTAAAACTCTTCCACCTTTTCATTTTCCCACTCAGAAACCACCAATAGCTCTTAAACTGGCAGAGATTAAATTTGAACATCATAAAATGCAACTCAAGGCCCTTCACCATCTGACCTTGTTCTCTTTTCTAACATATCGTAAAAAAAAAAATCAACAGTTCCCCTCCCCCATAGGCTCTAGGCACTCACAGGGTACATATAACATGTCTAAGAGTCTCCACTGTTCCCAGTTCCATCAGAAAGTTCTCTCTCTCATCTCTGCATAATGAAATTTTTCACATATTTCAAAGCCTACGTAGAGCGACACCACTCTCCTTCATAGAGCATTCGGTGATCGCATTGTCAGAATGTTGTCCCCCTTTTTAATGCTTTATCTACTATGGTATCAATCACATTCTACCTTGTATCAAAGTTACTTGTGTGTATGTCTCACTTCCTCTTTTAGCAGAAACTTTCTGAGAATAGAAACCATTGTCCACAGCCATCCCTAGTCCAGTGGTTTGCAACAATGTCTGTTGACTGAATGTTTTCCCACTTCTGAGAAGAAATAACTTTTATTCTTCTACAGGTACTTTGACTTTAGTTACTGACCTCTGCACCTCTGTCAGGGAATAATAACAGATTTTCTTCTGTCTATTATTAAATGCCTTCTCCCAGTTATCTAAAGAAGTTCCAGATATCTTCATTCATTCTCACAAGTGTCAATTATTTTAAATTAGGACATGGGTATGCCTTCTTTTAGTAAGAAACATAAATCTGCTGTTCTGTAGTCAATAGGAGATAGTAAACTAAAAATAATAGTTGAATTAGAAGTTCTAGTTCATGGACAGAACAATTTTTACAGGATTTGAAATGAATTCCTGGATTCTAGTTTACAGGATATTCATTATTTGCTGATGGATATTTGTTTTAAATCAAAGTTGAAGTTACTTCACTCACAGGAGTGTGA
>NW_007251873.1:19072-26080 GCF_000164805.1 Carlito syrichta
GATTTCTGAGGTAGACATATTTACCTTCTATCTGTACCCTTTTATGCCAAAGGTTTTTACTCCTAAGTGTCCAATAATACAGGTGCCTGGCATATTAGGTGCCCAATAAATAAAAGAATGACTGGGGAAACTGTTTAATTCAGACTCCTTACACTCCTGCATTAAGATATGTTAAAAATTAAGTCTATTTCTTATTCTTTATTTAAGATCTCCTAAATTAGACAGTAAAAGTATAACTTCATCTGCTTTTTCTTTGTTTTTGTTCCTATGTTTTTATGAAACTAAGTCCTTGATGTTTTATGTGTTATATATTTTACTCCTGGAAACAAGTAATTCTGTGTGTTTGAAGTAGCACCTACTTCTTTTTTATTATTAAGGGCTCTAGCAAAAACTTAAGTTTAATCTGTAAGACATCTCAAATCTGAAGCTGAAGAAAGTAGTCCATAAATTTCAAATCAGTTGGAGGAAAATGGCACAGTGCCTGCCTGAACCATCTAGAATAGATCCTCAAATGCAGAAAGGGTTTTGTTACTAAGATCATCCAGAATTTCTCTCTTATGTCCATCTGAATTTGCTCTTACTTTATTGTCTTTAATGAATTCTATTAAGAATACATATGTGACTTAATGCTTTTAAAGCACTGGAATTATTCTTAGAGGCCTGTGATTTTCCCAGCTGTTAACTCCTTCTGTATCACTTAATTGCTACTTCTCTTAGAAAACTTACTGGCAATCTTTTGTATATACCAGACTACAAATTCTTTGGTAGATAGCAAAAACCTCACAGTGCCTTATATATAGAAGATAATACATTTTTGTTAAACTAACGATTGGAAATAGGACATAATGGTAAAATGTTATTGGCTTTTCCTGTCAAAATTAGATTAATGCTCTTTATATCATTGTAGATACAGGGATGTGACTCAATCCACAACATAAAGAAATTTTAGTCAGAAAAAATATTTTCTAATATACATATAATTTGTGAAGTAAAACCTGAGATAAAACTTTTTTCAAAAACTTCAGGATTGTTTTTCTTTCTTTCTGAGTTGGAGTCTCACTGTGTCTCCCAGATTGGAGTGCAGTGGCATGCTCCCAGCCACCATAGCCTCGACCCACTGGGCTCCAGTGATCCTTCCGCCTCAGCCTTCCAAGTAGCTAGAACTACAGGTGTGCGCTACCACGCCTGGCTAAATTTTAAAATTTATTTTAGAGATGAGGTCTCACCCAGTTGCCCAGTCAGGTCTCAAATGCGTGGGCTCAGGAAAGCCACTCACCTCAGCCTCCCAAAGTGCGGGATTACAGGCTGAGCCACCAAGCCTGGCTAGGATTGTTTTTCTTAATGTGCTTGGCCTTTCTCCTTTCTTTTCTCTTCCCCTACAAACACACACATACACACATACACACACACACACACACACACACACACACACACACACATACACACATACACACACACACACACACACACACACACACACACACACACACTTTTTTAGCCTAGTTTTGCATTTCAACCTGCCTGGTTCAAACTTATAAAAAATGTATAATTTACTGACACCAAACAACAAAAACAAAGGCTAAAGCAACACAAAACCTAGTTTCCCAATAAGGTTTGAATAATAAGGTATTTTGCAATGAATATTAAAGAAATCTGTGTGGGGTTCCAGCCTCCACTGAGTAGGGCCTGAGGTGAGGGGAGGGAATGAGAAAAGAAAGAAACAGCGAGATTGGGAGGACTCTCTCCCAGATAGCTGACAGCGAGAGAGCAAGTTTATTTTCACAGCATGCCTCTTATATAGGGCAAAACCACACAAAGGAGGACAAAACCACACAAGCAGGATATATGTTAATGTCTAAACTAAATCACACAAGCAGGGTAAGTATTAATGATTAAGCTATACATATCTTAACATCCATGCTCTCTAAGTTAAAAGCAAGGCAATTCCTAAGTAAAACAGCCTCTGGGCTAGCCAAGGTGCCACTCTGCTATCCATAGAGTAGCAACCAAAGGTCAGGGGAGACAAAGGAAATATAGGCTTAGTTCCTTGAATACAAGCCAAGAAACATAAGGACCTTGTCAGCTTATGTTCTAGTCTCCTTCAAATCTGTACCTTTTAAAATTCAAAGTTACTTCTTTCATTGAAGAATGTAGCCCAAGAAATGGCTGGCAGGTTCAGTCACTTTCTAATGCAAAAACTACTTGATAAGGAATTGTTTTTCACAGTGATTCCCTGATGCATCTAATGTGTCAAAGATAATTAGGTTTTGGCAGATTTATCATTGCAGCACAACCCTTTCCTTGAGTAGGCCTGGATCATGTTAAGCTTTGTTTGTGTATGACAGCATTATTATGCTTGTTAGTTGCCCAGTTCCCCATCACTCTGTTGTGTTTGGAAATCTCCCACCTCAAGTGTGTTCCTCACCAGTGTTTTTCTTCATTTATTGACAGTTAGTAAAGATATTCATTAAATTAGAGTTAAAAACAGGTGTCATCATGTGTCACTGAACTGCTGGGCTGAAGTTGGTTAATGGCAAAGCCTTGCTGCAGGTTTTTCTTCTTGAGAAGCAGCTCACCAGGCCTGCGTATTAATGAGAGATTTCAGTTTCTATTAACAAGATAAAAAAGCAGGCCTTCTCTTGCTTCAGGGGTAGAAGGGATGAAAAAGTATGATTATTTATATATAATATTTTTCCACCAGGTGTTATCTGTGAACTTTCATAGCTTTTCTCAGATCACAGTGACCTTTCTGATATATTTTGGGGTTGGAGGGGTAATAAACTTCAGCATATAATTTGCTTAATTTTCTGTAATTGTATTACTATGGTTGGTATATTCATAACAAAATTTCAATTACATAATGTATGTCCACACACAAGCATATAAATATGTGCTTGAAATTAGTACTGGAATCCTTTTAATGAAGATGCTTTAGCCCCAATTTATTTTCTGAAATGTGTTAGTATTTGTTTCAACAAACACCCAATCTGGTTTATACTTCAGAGTTAAAAAAATAGAAATAAAATTGCTAAACTCAGTCTGCAATATTTAGAAATATCAGTTGTTACATTAATTGCTAGGAAAAACTGAATGGTAAATGTATACATGCTATTCAATTAATTATTTGTTTACTGTTCCTTTACCATCACTCTGATTATCGTGTTAAAACAAATACTAACAAAAAATTTCATTCAGAAAGAATGCTGAGAAACGGATGTTTTACCTAAACAGTATAGCATGTGGGGAGTCCATGCTCACATTACTCTGAATCCCTGACTCCACAGTTCTACCGTAAAGTATCATGTCTCTAATCAGCTCATGCAATCAATCAGATGCAGTTTTAAGAAAAACAGTGTTGTGTTCTCTTGCCTTCTTTCCATTGACCTCTTATTTCAAAGTTGCTCAAGATTTGTTTGTTGGTTGCTTAGTAGAACTTTGGCGCTTCTATGTGTTTTTCAGACATTCAATCCATGTCATGGAAGAGTCAGTGATTGCAGAGGATGAAGACTGCCCAGTGTCCTTAGTGATAACAGCTAATCACAGTCCAGAATTAGAAGATGACAGAGAGATTGAAGAAGAGCTTTTATCTGAAAATATGGAATGAGAACTGACTTGTAAAACCTCAGCGTGAAGGGACATATCACTGGCCTTCATAACCACTCTACAACCATGAATATTGACAAATTTTAAGCATGGATAAAGGAGATAGCCCCAAAGGAACTTATTAAGCCAGCCCTATGGGATTCAGTACCAACAGGCAAATTGGTTGTTTTCTTCTCTCTCTTTTCTTTCTTTCTTTCTTTTTTTTTAAAAAAGACAAAAACTAATTTTTCTTGGAAAAAAATAAACTTTTCTTTCTACAATGGCTTTGCCCATTTAAAAAATGTGATTCTTAAGGGTTCATGAAATGACTGAATATGAGGGTACATGTCCTGTAGAAAGCAAATGCACCTCATATACTGCCAAAAATAGTGTTAGTTTCATTAATGTGAATTTTCCAGCTTTCAATAGTTGTAATGTTAGAAACAATTGCTGGTCAAGTTCAACTTTTGCTATTGTTTTTAATTTGTCCAGGAGTAGTACCAGAAAGTAGTGTCGCTGCTTGTATCTAGCTGAATTTTAAACAACAGAACGTTACTTTTTTATGTTTGGTGCTACCAACTGTAAATGACATAAGTTAGTTATTACAAAACACAGTAATTAGACTGTTGCAACCATCTAAAACCTTAGGCTTCCAGTCTGTGCTGTTAGTATTAAGATGTAAAGTGTAATCCTAAGCTAACATTATCTGTGCAAGCACCATAGAAACATTTGCGTATCTGCATAGATCTTACAACTATATTCTTTATTTCCTTGTGATAATGCTTTGTTTACTTGCAAACACAGTCAAAGGCTACAGCTCCAAACCAAAGCCAACTCTAACCAAGGCCAAGAGCTCAAGGACAAAAGCAGCCACGTGCTTTGGTCAGCCTTCTGTAACTTCAGTTAGTACAAGGAACCTTTTCCATGAACTACCTGCTGTTTTCTGATGACCTTTGAGATCTTTCCATTTAGCCCTAAACAAAGAAACAAATATGACAAAAACCACAAGTAAAAAAGTTAATTCAGTCACAGAGTAATCTGAGGCCAAAAGTCCACCTAAGTGCAACGAAGATTTGCTTTCATTAAAGACAGAGGTGAGGACAAAATCCACAGTGGAAGTTATGATATGCTAGAAAGCAACAAATGTGGATCACTGACCAAAATGATTATGTAGTTGATGCAAATACAGATTGCATATATATAATACTTTGTTTTCTCTCATTCGGTCAGTTATTTTCAGTGGTGAATGCATGTTGTCAGATGTCTTGTATGGTCTTAATCTTTGTTGTGTACTATTTTTTTATAGTCTTAAGTTATAATAAAAAGCAAAAAGTAGGAACCAAACATAAAAGGTCTAGTAATACCAAAAATTTTCATATTGATTTTAAAGTAATCTAGCTGAGTTTTTACACTGAAAGCAAAGATTACAGCAATTGTAGTCCATGGTATTTATTTTCAGTCAAATCAAAGTTACATATAATTCTGCCTCTGCCTATACAGGATGTTAACACTAACAATACACTCCCTTCAAAGACTTGCGCAGGCCAAATTGTTGGAATGCTGGTTTTCTTGACAACTCTAAACCGCAAAACTATGATGATGCATTGTGTTATAATGAAAATAGCATAGTCAGATGTTTGCTTAAAATCTAGAAATTTTACGTGTTGCTTTTCATGTGCTGTGTCAAGTCTTGATAATACTTTTTCCCCAACCAAGGGACCTCATAACCTGATTATGGTTATTGTTTTACAAACAATTTTGACAGAAGGTGGCTGCTAGAGCTTAACAGATGTACTAGTTCCATGTGATGGAACCGGTTCTTGCAAACTAAGCTTATCATTGATTATTAGCTGAAGTCAGCAAATAGAGTTAGAGAGATACCCAGTCATCTATCACAACAAATAAAAGGACATCACGGCTTTCAAAAGGGTTTTCCCACTTACCCAAAAGGCTTTCTGAGAGCTTCTACCTCTACAAAAGAAAAAAAAAAGAAAGAAAAAAAAATCAGAACAATTATGGCAGATTGCATGAAATGCAAGAAGGACACGGTAACTGCTACTTTGTATCATTATGTTTGTCTTTGGGTTCATAACCTGAAGTTTATGATATGGTATCAAAAAGAAAGATTGGTATTGTCAGGGATGACTTTCAGTCATCTAGGATCCTACCTGTAAGGATTATCTGAAAGGGAAAACGGGTCTTTCGGATGTGTGTGCAAAAGGCTTTGATGGACTGGAAGTAGCTGTGAGAATTGTACCATCAGGAGTGTGGCCTAAGACTACAATGCTGAAGTATGCATACCTCAGTTACAAAACATTTGAAAGGAAGTCTCAGCCACAGAATGCATATAGCTGTAGAGTTTTGATTGGGTTTTATATGAATACAATTTTTAAAAATAGTTGCTTGCACTTTATACCAGAAAAACCTCCAAAACTGCAATTGCTTTGAAAATAGATTTTAGGTTTTTTTGGCGTTTTCTGAAATGCTTGGCCTGTATTTTGATAATTATGCATATTATGTAAAAAATGTTAGTGGATCCATAAATGACCATACTTTTTCTAAGAAAAATGTTGCTTTAATGCATTTCATGAATTTTTACTCTTATATCATTGCTTACTAGTAATAGCAAATCTGCTTTTCTGCATCTGCTTTACATAGCTATTGTAAGGCCTTGAACTAATGTATGTATTTATTGCTTGAACTTCTGTGCATACCTTATAAAGCATAATGTCTGACAATTTAAATGGCTCATGTATTCTTGCTTCTTTCATAAGGTGATTATGGAGACTATGATCTTTTGTATACAGCAAATTTTAAACTGTAGCACAAACATCTGTTTATGTATTGGTGGAATATACCTGTTTTATTTATCTTTTTTTAGGTAAACTTATTTTTGATACTTTTCATTACTGTGTACTATGTTCGTACTTTGAATTCTCTGACGTTAGAAGTCATGGTTGAGAATTGTAACAGCTGTTATTCATTCTGTATTCATGGCTTTCACTGTTGAATAAAATAAAGGACCAAACCTAGGATTTGAAAGAAAATTGTCTACCTCTAACACCAGGGAGTTATCAGATTTTATTTTACATAGTTTCAGTCTACAAAGACACAGTTGCTTAAACTGTGTGGGCTTAAGGCTTATATTTTATGTGGCTGGACTCATGGCACAGTTGGACTGTTTGAAAATCAATTAAAATTTTATGTGAATGTTACAAGTATTTGATAGAATTACCACTAACTGGGTTTTCTTCAGATAACTCAGATATGGAGAAAATGTCATCAGCATCCTGTGTCTACAGCTGTTTAACTTCATAAGAATGCATTTCTTTGTGATTAGGGAATTGAAGAATAGTCAGCTAGGAATAGAGCTACAGAAGTACACTTAAAATAAACCATCTTGGACTTTAATGTTCCTGGGCAGAT
>NW_007251873.1:26100-56901 GCF_000164805.1 Carlito syrichta
AAGCTTTCAAGTTAGGCATTTGCATTTTGGAGAATTTTTGAGACTTCATCTTATACATACCAACATTAACATGCATTTGGACAGTAGTTTTATTAATGTTGTAAAGCTATTGAAAGGAACGTGGTTTACTATTGATATTTCACCAGTGCAGGTTGCAATGAAAGGTATTTTTTGTCCATGAACACTTGGTAAATCTTACTTAGAAAAAAGAAAGGTGTACATTTTACTATAGGATTAATGTATGAACAGTGTGTCACTACTGTTAGATGTAAAAATGTATATGAAACCATTTCATTTACTTAATTACGTTTCTGAAGTACAAATTTAAAAATCTAATCCTTTCTGACCCATTTATAACCACTAGGATTTTATTCTTTCAAAAAGAACATTCTTTCCTGGCAGAGCCAAGTCATAAATTTGTGTACATGTGCCCCTCAATTTGTTTGGAATCATTTCCTTAGGATTGGGGAGTCATAAATAAGACCATACGCAAATTTAGTAAGTGAAGATGGGGTTTGCACGTCACAACTATTCCACTCAAAACTCTCTTCAGGTTCAAAACTGCCTCCACACACAATCATCTCATGTTTTCATGTTTTTATTTTAATAGAATTTGACATCATATATTCTGAACCTTAAAAAAATGCCAAGGGAAGACATGACTGCTTTCCTCTTTTTAACTTTATAATTTTTTTTTGCTTTATCCACTTTTTTGCCTCAAAATATCAGTCACACCCATGGCCTCCTGCCATGTTCTAGAGAAATGGACAGGGACAGGGTAAGTGAAGGGAATACTTTTTAGGATATTAGAGATGTGTTTCCGATCCATTATATTAGTGGCAAAAATAGGCAAGATTGGGCTCTGCATAAGGAACATTTACCTTTTTCTTTCGCCTGAATATGTTTCTAGATCTGCCATTATCAGAAGGAAAAGAAATATGTTGTGCATTTTTTATTTTATGCATAGTTTAATGCTTTCTGTCATCCTACTGAAAGGGTCCCTTGATTTGAGCCTTCCACAGGATTAAAAAAAATGTTCCAAAAGAAATATCTGAACATGAGATTAATTTTCTTGAAACTTAAAATTCATTGTTTTCACTATCAATTAATTGAGAGTAAATAATTACCTGTCCTGTACAGTGTATCTTGTTTAGTTACTAAAAACTGTATAACAAGATGTGAATTCAGTCCTGGCATTTCCTATATGCTAATATAGGAAGAACAATTTAGACATTAGAACTAACAAGAAAGAAGTGAAATTGATTTGACAAATGTTTTGTATTTAATCTAAATTCAAACTCACATCATCTCATGGTTTTAAACATTGTATTGCCCAGATATAGTGTGTTGAGTCAATGGAGAATTCAGCTGCTTTGTAAAAAGTTGGTCATTAAATTACTTTTGAATTTTTAAAAAGTAAAAAGACAAAAAAAATTTTAATTCTAACTAAGCAGACTGGAAATACTAATGGCAAGTCACATTTTAACTATTTCCCTGGACAGAAGTTATGAAAACTAAGCATTCAAATCCTTAATCTTTCAAATCTTTTACAAAATGATATTAAGACAATTTTTAACATTTAAATGTCAATGAAGGAAAATAACCTAAGCTACATCTTTTCACTATTTTTCAGTTTTTAAACTGCTTAGAAAACCTTTTAAACACCAGGGCACAAGACAACTGCAAGAGAATGTATGACTTGAGAAAATAAAGTATAACATCACCCACAATTTGACATACTGTTCCCTTTAGCCGTCACCTTCAACACTGGCTGAAAGAAGCCATGTGACACACAAATACGTAGAAAGATCAAGATCATCAGTAGGAAGAAAAGTTAAGAGTTTATAATCTTCTGGGAAATGTGTACCTTACAGGTGACTCCAGATGTACATTATTGATTTCAAACTCTTGTGACAGTTTACTTAAATGTCTTTGAAATGAATATGTGCCAATCTGTCTCTAAAGTTGAAGCTGATCTTATCCCCTAGATTAATGAATTTTTTATTTCCAGAGCTCATGTAGAACATAAAAATATCCATATTACAGAAAACGTCCTCCTCCATCCATATGAGAGGGGACCCCTTCCAAGAGAAAAAAATTATTTTTTGGAGGATGGCCCCCTTGTAGTACAGGCTTTCTCTGCTAGGAAAGTATTCTAGGAACTCATCGGTATCAGTGTACCAGCTAGTGTTGTTGTGAGAGACTGCATTCAGCTTCAGTTAATTTTTTTTAAAGACTTTTTCAGGGTGTTTGCCCATTTCATGATGGATGATTTAGTAGTGCACCTGCACATGTTGCACTGAGTGCTCAGTAGTTTTTCATCCAAAACAGCATGACCCACATGCCCACGCTCCATAGTCACCCGATATCACCTGGAGCAACTTTTTTTTGTTGTTTGTTTCCCTGAATGAAAAATCTCCTTAAAGGAAAATATTTGGCTGATATGGAAGAGGTGAAACAAAAAAATTGGTAGAAGCAATAGAGGGTATCAAAATTGATGAGTTAAAAAAATGTTTTGAGGAGTGGAAAAAGTATCTTAATAAGTGTATTGCATCAAACAGAGAGTACTTTGAAGGTGACTGAAGCTTGAATGTGTAAGAATAAAAGCACAGTCTTGTATAAATAAATTCTAGGTTTTTTTGCCAACTGCCCCTTGCATTTGAGGATCATTGGGGGGGTCAAAGGTTTGACAATGAACAGTCACATTCAGAGAGGAGGGTGAACAGAAAGAAGAGAAGGAAAAGAGATATTAAAGAAAATGTTCGTGCTATGACTAGGCATGATATGTATTTTTTTCTACTCTTCAAGTCAAGATTATCAAACTGATTAGTTCAAAGTTAATTTTTAAAAAGGTTGCAAATAACTAAATGAATTTTAAAATCATTTTACAGATTAAGCTGTTTTCTAAGTGACCATAATGAGCTATGTGAGCCTTGTGCAATAATTGAACATATTCGGCTGGCTCCAGCCTGAGATCCCTAATTCTCAAGTGTATTCTCCTTACTTACCACTGGTAAGGTTTACTTAATACTCAATCTGATATCTGATCAATTATGTGTCATTTTACAATAGTTATTTCACTTCTTATTTATTTTAGAAGAGTCTTACAGTAGTCTCCACCACTAAATGGATATTAATTCTCTTGTTTGCATAAATTAAAATTGTTATTATTGCATAATGAGTGCATCTTTGTGTACTTTTAGACAAATAGCCATTATTATCTAATTTTTTTTTGGAGGAGGAGGACATTTTACCACTATAATTGTTACTTCTAGCATTTAGAAAAAAAATTATTAGTTCACTTGAGGAGTATATACCATACATGAAATTTGAGAGATAGTCACCTTGAGATCATGTCTCCAAAGAGACTTTAAAATTTTTAAATGACATATTAGGGCATATTTTTAAAAAATCTAATAATATGGGGGTGCCTTTTTATTTCATGCCAAAGAACTTAGAAGTCATGGCTTGAACAAAAGAATTCATTTTCTATAACTCAGATATTTCCTAAGCAACGATATTGAAGCCCCTTGGGAAGATAATAGATAGCAACTTTTTGTTTAGTGATCACTGTAACTATATTCAGAAGGTGGGTTTAAGTCAATAATCTTTGCTTTCCCACTGGGTTATAAAAAGAAATCTGCTTATTTGCCTTTTGAGTTTAGGAAAATACTAACAGTACTGAATAATTCAGAATGCTCATGACAAAGCTATAGTAAAGCCCTTTTTAGCTGGAGAGGCTTCCTGTTTTAACCCATTGGAAAGAGAGTATTGACGGGGACTAACCAACTGTGGTGTGTTACTCCACACAGAGTCTAAGGGGATTGAGTGGGATTATAGGGTCTGAGCCTAAGTTGGTTCCATGTCATTTGCCAACTCTAGTTGGTGCATATTGGCTGCCTGGAGTACCTGGCACATATCGGAGGGTCAATTAATACCAGATGAGGGCTTCTGAGGCCATAATCTCACTTTACAAGAAAATGTGTCCTCTACTAGTGACTTCTGCCACGAGGACAAGAGGTAGGACGTGCATGATGTTCTCTGATTTCCAACTCATGTCTAGTTTCTCAATGGCAATGAGATCAGAGAAGTATTCACATTGCAATCCAAAACCATGGGGGTTATCAGTGGATGGGATCTATGAGTTGGAAACAATTCCAAATTGGGTGTTTGGTGGAAAAACAAGCTAAGTGGAAAGTGTAATTGGTGAAAAAATTATATTTAGTGAATTTCTGGTACACATAAAGCCGTAAATGTTGTGCTTGTGAGGTATGCAGGGAATATCTAAAAGTCTTCCATACTTAGGGAACTGAGGCACATGCTATGCAGCACATGGGAGTCTCTTTCAGGGAAACCTAAAGCTGACCTCTTTGGGCTGTGGGACAGTTTCCTTATTTCATTATCAGGTCTATGTTTGCTGTATAGAATTGATTTTTCAGATAAAGCTATTTCTTCCTCAAAATCCTTGATGTAAATACTTCTGGTTCAAACAGCTTCTCCTTCTTTAGCACTCAGTAAAGGGACCTGGAGTGAGCATCCCTGAAGCCTATCCCTCATGAAGTTCTTAGTTGCTGAACGTGGCTGTTTTTATCTAGCCATGTTTCCCAAACCCCACCTGGATGGTGAAGTAGATGACATAAATTATATCCCAGCAGTAGCCTTTGGGTACAATCCTGCTATTTGAACCCTGGGAATCCTAGTCTTTGAGGCACTCTCTCTTGTGATTGTGGAGTCCACTGCATACCTCACCCATTCCTGCAGCTGACTGTGACAGTCTCTGCTCATCAGCAAGTTTCCCCTAACCTTTCTCTTCCCTGCCTGATGCTAATCATGTAGCGATAGCTAGGGGCCGACTGCCTGCTGATGTCACCCCTCTATCACTACTGGAGTCACTGCCACCATGAGGCCACCTCTCTTGACAAGCTCTTGTCTCATCTCTGTTCCCATTGTTTCTGTCTTGAATAGAAGAATCTGCTTCCTGGCATTGTGTTGAACTGTATTTTGACACTGGCATTTTGTGGCCAACAATTGAAAGACAAAACACAAGTCAGCAATGTTGCCAGAAAGGTAAAGCTCTCTTATTTGACACTCTTTCAGGAATGACAGTCTCAAATTTCCCTCATGCTTAGGAGCTTGACCTCTGTTCTCTCAAAGACTGGGCTAGGTCTGAAGATAACCTGAGTATTTCTACGTGGAGGAAAACCATTTAATTGTAATAAACTTTTACATATTGCTGTGACACCAAGATGATATATCTATCTCTTTCTCAGCTTAAAAAAGATGAAAGCATTCTCTCTAGTTTCATATTCCAGATGTTGGGTGATGGCCACCTTCTCCCTTCATCATCAGCACCACCCTCTTGTCAAAAGCCTCCATCAGCCAATGTTTCATCTGTGTCTATTATCAAGCCTTAAGGAAAACAGATTCTCTCCATCAAGAAACCAACACTGACAGACACAAGTCAGACATAGTAAGTTCACTTTGACCTTCTCCACGTGCTACCCTAGAGCAAAGTGTGTACGTGGAATTTCTGACTGTGTGTTGCATTCGGCATGAGAGTTGATGTTAAGGGCCCCTTCGGGCCTCCTTGCCATTTTCTTTTTCCTCCTTATCATTCCTCCATCGACATGTGACTCTTCAAGTCAATCAGGCACTGCTAAGGTAAAGGGTTGGCAAGGATTTGTGTTCTTGAAACATGTTGGATAAGGTGTTTGATTCCAACATGTAGCTGTCCAAACACAGTGCTGATATATTCTGGAGTTAAACTTCAGAAGTTGATGTTATAAGAACCTCATAAAATGCTTCATCCTTCTAACTGGGATTAAATTTCTCTTGCCCATGTTAGGGTTCAGGACTGTGGGATGCAAGCCTGTGCCAAGACTCAAGAATTTGTAGGATCTTACTGGAAGCAAGTAAGTCACAAAATTCTAAATAGCAACAAAAGAATATGTGACAGGGGAGCTTAAAGGAAGTTTCAGGAGCAGATAACCAACTCCAACATGATTTCCCTTATTGCCACTTTTTGTGAAATCATACTGGGTAGAAAACAAACATTGGTCTCTTTCAAAACAACATGTCATTCTATGAATGATGTGTCATTGAATCAAGGAAGCCAGTCCAGCATGTAGATGTGGAGGTCATTGAACTTAGCTTCTACTGTGACTCTTTCACTGATTCAGGGGTTGCTTTGAATGGATGACTTCTCCCGCTGGGTCAGGGTCACAGTTTGCTCATCTTTTTAGGAAAAAAAGGTATTTCAGCAGATATCCTTGAAGGGCCCTTTCAGCTTCAACATCATCTGATTCATTCTCTTAAAAATCTAAAGCTAATGACTAAGTTTAGTAATCATGATCTAAGAAATTATTTTTTTAAAAGGCAAAATAAAGCAAATGTGTGCAGCTTTTGAGAGCTAATCAATATCCATATCAATAAATAATGAGTCATTTGTTCTGACTGAGGGAAGTTGGTTTGGAATGAAGAGACAAGATGACTCAAAATCACAAATCTTGATTTCTGAGCTATTTCACCACTAACTGGCTATACAGCTATGGGTCATAGTTGTTGGCTGTGCCTCTTTGCATCAAAAGTGCTGTGTGAGAAAGAACCAGATAGAGGAATGGAAATGAAAACATAGGCAGCAGGAGGAGAAAGTCATGGCAGGCTGGTCTGGGTAGATTGTCAATCCATCTACAAAAGTCCAGGGGTTTCCTAGTCTACTGTTCAGGTTCCTTAACTGTAGAATGGAGGTGATGAGAATACCTCCTTCTCAGGGCTTTTTGACAGATGCTTGATAAACCAGTTTATTCATTTAACAACAAATATTTATTTGGTGTTGATGATAAACCAGACTCTGCTGTGGATGCTGGAAAGCAAAGCAGTAAACAAAGCAAAACAGAGAGCTCTGTCCTCAACGAACTTCTTCCCATTAGTATAAAAGGAGCAAAAGTTCCTAAGTATCAGGGCAAGTACCTGTCACATAGGAATTGCTCAATACACACTAGTATCATTGTTGCTATTTTTTTAAGTGAAGACAGAAATAGATAACATTTCTAAAATGTAGTCTTTTTCCTTTTCTTTCTTTTCTTTTAAAATCAGGGTCTCACTCTGCCACCAGGCTGGAATGCAGTGGCACCATCATGGCTCACTGCAGCCTTGATCTTCTGGCTCAGGTGATTCTTCTTTCTCAGTCCCCAAGTAGCTGGAGCTACAAGTGTGTACCACCATAACTGGATCACTTTTTTTGTAGAAAAAAGGTCTTGCTATGTCGCCTCAGCTAGCCTTGAACTCCTGAACACATCACTCCTTACAGTCATTCTAAACAGGCTATGCATATATTTCATACACTTAAAAAAGGAGAGGGGGATATCCTCTTCCCTTATTGGTTAGAAAACTCCTTTAGATATTGAGTACAGATTCACAGAATTATTTTTCATTGCATTCAGAAAATTATAAGCCACACTGATAGCAAAATCAAATAAACTTAACACAAAGGGGAGATAAAAAGCACCGAGGAGGGATTCTATTTTTTATTGCTTTCAGAGACATTTCTGCCTTGACATGTCAGTCATGCTGAGCTCGGCTACCTTTTTATCACCATGTCAGGAGCCTCTTTCATAGAACAGTTAGAGATCTCCATATTTCAAAACAGCTAAAATATGTATTGTTTGATGAAGCTTTGCATTAGGGGCCTACATATCAAAATGAATCTATGAGATCTGGCTGATGGATTCTAGTAGGATTACTGACCATAATCTCCATCCGCTTTTTCCTCCTGTAGCCAGGAGCATTCAATAGTATTTGCTCTAAATAATTAGCTGACCACCTGCCCAAATAGTCCTCAACATAGAAACATATACTGAAGCATTGCAAATGTTCTTAGGTAAATCATGCCTAATTTGATGTATGAGTATTTCAGTTTTAGTTTGATTACCTCATTATTAAGCACATGGTAGGCATCTCGAAACATTCTTTTAGATTGTTTTATGTATACAAGTTCAGAATATATGGTGTAATTCAAATCTGTTCATATGTCATGCATATGAGTTATCGATTTTTATATTGTAACTGACTCCTTTCATTATGAAAGGAAACTCTCTAGGCTGACTTGGCTATTTGGTTTTAACTGACATCTGCCTTCGAATAGATTTAAATAAGCTAAAAATTTGGACTCATTTGGCATACCACAAATATTAGAAAAAATCATTTTATTAATGATTGCAATTCAAAGTTTCAAGAAGCCCAACAATTCCAGGTATCATTATTTATAGTAGCATTTATAGTAGCCTTATTTTTTTAATTATTATTATTATAACAAGTACTTTGTAGGACTTTGCAAGTCACATTTTGAAAAATAAGCAATAGTTTATTTGAAACTAATATATAAAAATAGCATCACAAAAAATGTTACACATATTTGCTAATTCATATGATAATTGGATTTTTAAAAATCAATTTCTGATTCACAGACAGAATACTTTTATTCAGTATTTTCATGACCCTACTGAAATTAAAAATGTTTGTTCTTTCAGAAGGAGCAATAATAAAAGTCTCTTTGGCTTTATAATGAAGGTTTGAATAAGTAGTTCAGACTCAGAGTGCAAAAGACATTGAAAGAAGGACGTATTTACCACCAATAAATAATACACCATGAAATAGAGAGAGTGCCACCATGTACTTGGGCCTGTTTTCTATGCCTACTGTGCATGTCACTTAACACCTATTGTTATAAATAAGAATATGCAGGAGTCAAAAAATATTTTAAATAGTCTTATCAGTCATCTATTAGTGCCTGAAAACCAAAGAAAAGAAGCCAGCAGTTTAACAGTTTAGGAAGTTTTCTTTCTTTCTTTTTTCCTTTCTTTTTTAAAAGATTGATCCCAAAAACTCTATGTGAGGTAATTTATATCATCTGCAGCTTTGTGCCTCTAAGACATTGTAGGAGAATATCAATGTTGAAGCAAAACTTGAGAGGGGAAACATTAAATATTGTGAAAAGAATGGTGTCGATTATTCAAAGACCTAGGGCAGTGCAGTGCTGGAGAGAAGGAAGAGGCACAAATGGTGTCCTTTATTAGTTCTAGAAGATTACATGACATTTCACTGCTTTCACTATGCTTAATAGAGAGTGAAACAATTTGTTATGAAAGTGATTTGTCTGGGATAAGTAGAAGTGTTGAGGCAATGACTGTGAAGATTACTTTGTGATATTCTCACTTGTGTATCTAAGAAATAAAAAAATGCCCAAAACGTTAAAGTCTCTTAAAGTATTCTGTCTTGTTTCTCTTTATGAAAAAATATAATGGTATATCCACTTTATTTTAGGGAGAAGAACTCTGAAAGGCAGTCCCTTTGTGAGTAAGACTTACCCACATGCCACTGGTTCCATGAATTATGACTGAATGATGCCAAGAAACAATTGGGTTGCATTCTTTTACTCACATATCAAATATGAAGGTACTAGTAGATTAATGTATAAGGGTCATATACAGAAAGTTTATGCTACAGAATACATATAGTACAAAGCTGGACACATCTAACCTAGATAATAATTAAATAGCATACCCCAAACTTAAAAATATTGATGATCTAGACCTGAGATAAAGGGAAGAATGTAAGACGATGACCAAGTGTCTGGTTGGAAATAATGTGTAAAAGATGGTACCATTTGCTTTGATGCAGATGATGAAGTCAGGAGAAGTTGTGAGTACAAATAAAAACTGATGTTTTGGACATGTTATTGGACATATTATTTTGGGACTTCCAGAAGTCATTCTGTTCCAAATGCTGCTATCATAAAGGCTGTTAAAAAACATAAGAATGGCAGTCAGAGGAAAATGCTGAAATAGAAATATTAATGTGGTAGTCATCTGCATGGAGTTAGCATAGGTCATAGTTTATTAAGGGGAGGGACAGAGAGAGAGAAAAGAGCCCAGAGACAGGTCTTGAAAAGCCCCACATGTAGAGATTGACAGGGAGAAGAGCCAGCAAAGGAGACTAGGAAGATACTACCAAGTGAATGAGAAATAAAGCCACAAGAGATGGAGGTCTCTCTGAGAAGATATTATGGATCATGTTGAGTGGTTCTTAGAAAAATAAGGACAGAAAGGTATTGACTGGCTTTGACGACATGGACATCTTTGGTATCTTTGAGGTGAATGATTTCAGTATCATGCCAAAGTGGATACCAAAGTTGGAGTAAATTGAATAGAGTCTCTAGGAGAAGTTGTAATTGCATAGAAAATGGTGACAAAACTTTTCTTTGACTTCCTTTTAAAGATAGGAGATAGAAGGGACTGTTTACATGCTACTGGGGATGCTCCAGTATATACAAGCGCATACTACAAAATGAGGCGTTAACAGAAAATGGGAAATAACTGAGAATGTGGGAAATGGTGGGAACCAGACTTGATATTGTAGGTGGACTACTTGCATCATTGCCACAAGGGGGAAGAACGAGATGGTTGATAGCAGTGAGCACTAATTAATGCCAAAGATAATTAATGTGTTTGTGTGTGCATTCATATGTGCATGCATGCACACACACATGCAGCGTGCGCACACACACCTGCCTGCATGCTATAGTCATAACTATACTTTGAAGAAATCTTGACCTCAAAAATTAAAGTATATAGAAATGGTTTCAATGAGGAAAAAAGCGGTTAAAGTAACTAGGTTGTTTCTATTGTAAAGGAAACCTTTACATAGCTCTGAATTAAACACCCTTGAGAAAATGCAGGTTTTTGATTACTTCCAGCTTTTGCATCTGAGTAATGACCTTTATTTTCAGATCAACATTTTATTAAAGCAGAACTTCTTATCACTCTCTCACCTTTAGGACCTATTATAATAATAAATAATGATTTTCAAGTGTACTCCACAGATACCTTCTAAAGATCTTTCAGGATTTTAAGAAGTTAAAACAATTTTTGTAATAATACTAATACCTTTTTTCTTTGTCTTTTTCAGTGTGTTGACATTTGCACCCATGGTGCAAAAATCCTAATGATGAGTAATACTGCTGACATCCTAGCACAAATCCAGGTAATAGCACCAAATTGTACCAATAGTCACTTTTTTTTTCATCCTCACTCATGCCCAGCAAATCAAGCGCATAAAAATGTCAGTTTCACTGAAGAATGCCCTTGATGAAGCAGTAATCCTAGTTAATTTTATTAAATGAAATCATTAATTTTATAAAATGCATGCCTTGAGTACATGGCCTTTTAATAATCTGTGTGATGAAATGGGAAATACACATAAAGTAATTTTGCGGCATAAGAAGCAGGACGGCGATCTCAAGGAAAGCTTTTGTGCCGTTGTTGCAAGCTTAACTAACTGCCTTTTTATGGGTCATCCTTGTTACTTAAAAGAAACTTTGTCAGACTAAGGATGGCTATTCAGATGTGGGTATTTGGCAGTCACATTCTCAAAAATGATCATAATGAGCCAGTAACTTCCAGAAAGACAACTGACAGTATTTGTTGTCAATAATACAATTCAAGCTTTTCAGTGAAAACTCAAATTTGGGAAAATTTGAATTCACTATGAAGGGATTGACAACTTCCCAATATTTAAAGACTTTTCTGAAGAGATTGGTGGTAATATTAGCACATGATTTTTTTATATACTGAAAAATGAAATGAGTCCACACCTGGAAGATTTACATACCTCAGCAAATCAATATTTTTGAAATGGTCAATGTATGATGCTACAAAATTATGCATGGGTAAAAGAGCCACCTAAAGTATAAGACAGATTAATGAATTTCAATGTAACAGTATCAATAAGTCACTGATATGTTTTCAAGTTAAACATTGCAAATAATTCTTAAGAAACTATCACATGTTAAGTTTTAGTGCAGTATCAAAGAAGAATATTCACATTATCTGAAAAAGTTAGCAAAATACTTTACTCATTTTTAACTAAATATCTGTGTAAGGCTGTATATTCGTCATATGATTCAACAAATGTAACTTATCACAATAAATTGAACACAGAAGCAGATAGGAGAACATCTTTTATTAAGCTAGATGTGGAAAAGATCTGCAAAAAAATAAGTAGCAAGACCATTTTCACCATTTTGGGGGTTGTTTGGAAAATGCAGTTGATTCATTTTTCATAAAAAAGTTTAATAGAGTGTACATGAAATAGAATTATTTTTAAGTGAGATAACAACAAACCTTTAAAAGATTTCTGCTCCTGATTTCTTAGATGGTAAATATCAATGGACATAACCTACATAAACAAAAACTCTTTGGGATCCTCAATATTTTTAAGATTCTAAAGAAGTGATAAGACCAAAAGGTCTAGATCTACAGCAATAACATAATTAAGTAATGTATCTGAATGATTCATGGAAGATATTTTCTCCTTTTTTATTGTTAGTGTTCTGTTTTCATTGTTAGTGTTCTGTGTTTAGTGTTAGTGTTCTGTGTTTTATATATATATATAAAATGTTCCCTTATTGATTCTAATCTGTCCGGTTTTCAATATAATCACAGTCTAGACAAGTGCTTGTTGTATTTCTATTAATAAAAAGAAGAATGAATTCTTTAATTTTTACTTTTAGTCTTAATAAATGTACATGTACATTGAATGGAAAGTCAGAGTTCTTGTGAAGATCCAGGATATCTAAATCTCAATGCTTTGGCTGATGTTCCTGCTAGGCTGTTAGGAAAACAACCATGAGTAAGGCAAGAGGAAAGATAAGAGGGTTTTGCTTGTACTCCCAGCTCTGGTCTTAGTTGTAGTCAAATCCCTTAAACACTTTGGGTCTGAGATTTCTCTTATTTCCTTTCTCATAAGGAAAATTGCATATTTTTTTCTCACTTCCTCCCAGTCATTTGAATTTCATGTAATGCTGATAAAGATGTCACCAAACCATCCCAAGGAAAGAGAGTTGAGCAATCAAAAACAATGTCAAGATAACTCAGGTACATATACATGATGGAATATTACGCAGCCACAAAGAAGGACAAAATTGTGAACTTTGCAGCAACTTGGATTGATTTAAGAGTCTGCAATACTCAGTAATCTATCACAGAAACAAAGAACTGAGTACCACATGTGCTCACTCCTAAGTGGACCCTGAACAATTATTGTAATACTACAAGAAAGGAATTGGCAGAGTAGTGGGAAAATGCCAGAGTTGGGGGGGCATACTTCATCAAAAGCGTACCTGATTTCAAACCAAATGAAGTGGGGACCAAAGTGAGACCCAAACTTTTCCTGTATAATAACCATTTGTATACTTAACCCTGAATTGTACCCCACATCTTTAAAATAAAAATTAAAAAATAAAATAAATATAATTTTCTGATAAATATGGGAATAAATTTTTAAAAAGATAACTCAGGTTTTTAACCTTCATTTCTTGAATGCCACAAAGACCACAGTAATAATTCCTCCAGTCACCTCTGTTTCTCTCATCTGCTTCTGTCTATAAACTCCCCATCACATACACCCTGTTTTCTTTACATTTCACATCAGAAGGTGAAGAGCATACGTGGCAAACTAGTTTCCTCCTTCAGCCTCTGTAGCCTACTTTGCAAAACTCTTTTCACAATTCTGTGTACACTGATTAATATTTCACTTGATAGGTTTTCCATAATTTTGAATCATTTTCCCACCAAAAGTCATAGCGTATATGTTCAGATTTTGTATCATGTTATTAAAGAGCCTTTAAATATCATCATTAGACATATAACCATGAATAATTTTGCAATAATATCTTCACATATTCAGATTGCAGTAGGATTGTTTTCTAAGTTGTCCTATCAAATATTTGGACCAATTGTTAATCCTACCAATGTGTAGTTCAATGCCTGCTTCCCCAAAACTTCTTCAATACGGACATGGACATGTGACCACCAGATCCAGACATGAGGAGGAAGGACAGGGAGAATAGGACCCACACAGGCAAGCCCAGATGGGCATGGTGTTGGTCACACATAGACCCAGGCTGTGGCACACACACACACACACACAGGCAGACAGAGAGCCACATCCATGCCGTGTTGGAAACACCCTGATAGAGACCCTGAGATGGAGACAAACAGGATTCGTGACAGTCCCATTGACAGCAATAAGGGCATAATTAGGTTTCATTCCTGGGATGCAAGGCTGGTTCAACATTCGTAAAACCATAAATGTAATTAAATATATCAACAGATGTCAAAACAAAAAACACATGATCATATCATTAGATGCAGAAAAGCTTTTGATAAAATTCAGCACCCTTTCTTGATAAAAACCCTTGAACATATAGGCATACAGGAAACATACCTCAAAATAGTAAAAGCCATCTACGAGAAACCCACAGCCAGCATACTCCTAAATGGACAAAAATTGGAACCAATTCCCCTGAAAACTGGAAATAGACAAGAATGCCCACTCTCACTCCTCCTGTTCAACATAGTATTGGAAGTCCTGGCTAGAGCAATCAGAGAAGAGGAGGCAATCAGAGGTATTCAAATAGGAAAAGAGGAAGTCAAGTTATCTGTCTTTGCAGAGGATATGATTGTGTACCTTGAAAACCCAAGAGAGTCTGTCAAAAGCCTCCTTACATTGATAAAGTCCTTTGGCAAAGTCTCAGGATACAAAATACATGTACAAAAGACAATTGCATTTCTCTACACCAATAATAAACAGAAACCCAAATAAAAAACACAATTCCATTCACAACAGCCACAAAAAAAAAAAAAAAAAAAGAAATACCTTGGCATCTTCCTAACCAGAGATGTGAAAAACCTTTACAATGAAAATTACAAAACACTGCTCAAAGAAATCAAAGATGACACGAACAAGTGGAAAAATATCCCATGTTCATGGATTGGAAGAATCAGCATTGTGAAGATGTCCATATTACCTAAGGCAATCTACAAATTCAATGCAATACCCATTAAATTACCAACAACATTCTTCTCAGACCTAGAAAAAACAACACAGGAATTCATATGGAAACAGAAGCGTCCAAGAATAGCCAGAACAATCCTCAGCAAAAAAAACAAAGCAGATGGTATCACAATACCAGACTTCAAATTTTACTATAAAGCTACAATCATCAAAACAGCTTGGTATTGGTACAGGAAAAGGCATATAGATCAATGGAATAGAATTGAGATTCCAGAAGCAAAACCTCAATTTCTCAACCAACTCATCTTCGAAAAAGCCCCCACCACCTACCACTGGGGAGAGGAGAACCTATTCGGTAAATGGTGCTGGCAAAACTGGCTGACCACATGCAGAAGATTGAAACAGGACCCCTATCTATCCCCAAACACAAAGGTTAACTCCAAATGGATCAAAGACCTAAATGTAAAACCTCAAACCATAAGAACCTTAGAAAAGGAAAGAAATACCCTCATAGAAATCGGAACTGGCATCCAATTCCTGAACAAAACCCGAAACCCACAGGTCATAAGAGAGAAGATAGACAAGTGGGACTTTATTAAATTGACAAGCTTCTGCAAAGCCAAAGAAACCATCAAGAGAGCAGGGAGACAGCCTACAGACTGGGAAAAAGTATTTGCCAACTCTAGGTCTGACAAAGGCTTAACATCCTGGATCTACAAGGAACTGAAACGTACTGAAAAGAAGAAAACAAACAACCCCATTATAAAATGGGCAAAAGATATGAACAGACACTTCACAAAAGAAGACATCCGAGCAGCCAACAAACACATGAAGAAATCCTCAACCTCACTAATCATCAGGGAGATGCAAATCAAAACCACACTGAGATACCACCCAACTCCAGTCAGAATGGCAATTATCAACAACTCAAAAAATAACAGCTGCTGGAGAGGGTGTGGTGAAAAGGGAACACTTCTACACTGTTGGTGGGAGTGTAAACTAGTGCAACCTCTGTGGAAAGCAGTGTGGCGATTCCTAAAAGCTCTAAAAATCGACCTTCCATATGACCCTGCAATTCCCCTACTGGGAATATACCCTGAAGAACTCAAATCACTCTATAAAAAAGATACCTGCACACGTATGTTTATCGCAGCGTTGTTCACAATAGCAAGAACCTGGAAACAACCATGCTGCCCATCAAAAGAGGACTGGATTTTTAAAATGTGGTACATATACATGATGGAATACTACGCAGCCATAAAAAAGAACAAAATCATGAATTTTGCAGCAACCTGGATGGAACTAGAGTCTATAATGCTGAGTGACCTCTCACAGAAACAAAGATCCGAGTATCACATGTTCTCACTCATATAATGGACCTTGAACATCCAATGTAATAGTATAAGAAAATGACTGACAGTACTGGGAAACTATGGGGGAGAGAGGGATGGGATTAACAGTAGCAAATATCTGTCTGGGGATGGGAAAACCCCTCTTATCAACAGGGTGCCTGAATGAAACATAATTGTACACCTAACCCTTAACTGTACCCCACAAAACCATAATAAAAAATATTGATTAATTAAAAAAAAAAAAAAAGAAAGGCTGAGGCGGAAGGATCATCAGAGCCCAGCAGTTCGAGGCTGCGGTGGCCAGGAGTGGCCACTGCACTCCAGTCTGGGCGACAGAGTGAGACTCCAACTCAAAAAAAAAAAAAAAACAATTCTACTTCTGGCCTGAATGAAGCATATTTGTATACCTAACCCTTAACTGTACCCCACAATATCAAAATCAAAAATATTGATAATAAAAAAATAAGCACAAAAAAAGAAACTGATTAAACCTTTGTTTTGTAAAGCATCTTATAATTTTAATTGTCAATGGTCAAAATTGATGAATGTCTACAGATAGTGTGGCTAAATAATGGTTCTTCTTGCACTAGACATTTTGCAATGTGAAATGAACACAAGTTCCTTGCATCACTCAACAAGATGGAATTGTGTTTAAAAATTTAAAGTGAAACCCTTCACATATCATATAGGATTCTGTCAGCTGCAATGAACAGAAAATTTCCATTTAAACTGGCTTAAAAATAGGAAAAATAACAACGTTACATGCAGAAAGTTCAGAGAAAGAGAAGCTTTTAGGTTTGGTAGATTTAATATCTCGGTGTTTCATTAAATACCATAGGAATTCTCAATGTCAGTTTTATACTCAGGCTTTAGCAAGATCCCCGACTGACAAAGTTCTGAACATATTTTCAAAAACACTTTTATATCCAGAGTAAGATAAGGTACCTTTCCTGAGACCAATCACTGGGGAAAAAAAATTGTATTTAAACAGTGAAACTTGCCCTAGAAGTGGGGGTGACCTTCCTGTGAGATACATAAACACTTAGAAGAGGAGACTTTCTAGAAAAAAAAAAATCAGAGTTCTATTGATGTGGAAGAAAAGAGAATTAGATGCTGGGTAAAAACAGACATTGTTATCGTAGATGTATTCTTCTGGCTTTAACCAGAAACAGTTCAGTCTGATTGATAAACTGCAAGTACAGTATGGTGGTTGGCATTACTAAACTGAGGTTAGGTGGTTTTGCCTTGAAGTGGTGATGAAGCCTTCTACAGAAATTTTTAAACAGTGAAAATCAGCTAACTGATGAAGACAGGATCAAAAAACTTTGAATGAACATTATTATAACCTATTGAATCCTTTGAATGCTTCTTGGCATAGTCTTCAAAGGAATTTATAGAAAAGTATGCTTTGATTTGTACATTCCCTGTGAGTTTGTGACTGAGAAATTCATTTGTTACAGCACATACTGGTTTTCTTTCCTGAGCTGAAGTTGGTTTTCAAAATAAAAACAGTGGCCTGAGCTAAATTCTAAAATTTGGAGGTTAAAGACCAATTATTTTTAAAGTTTGATTTAAAAATTAGGAAAATATATTACAATTTCCCAGTTCATTTTCTCTCAAAAATTTGACAGGGTGAATGAAAAACTAAAAATAAATATTACTCCAAGTTAATGGATCAAAAATGGAACTAATTCCAGATGTTTATGTTTTGGTACAATAAAAATATGTTAGATTTCAGATTGCAAATCAAAGTAGTAATATGTCATTAAAAATTTAAGATTTAAATATTATTATATTTAAGACTACAAAGTACAATATCCATGTTTGAGGATTACATTTTCATGAAGATTGACTTACCCATAAACTTTTAAGATATATTGAGGTTACCCCCTCTGGAGCCTTTGTCTACAGAATTGCATCTTGATATCTCAACACAAAAGTTACCTTAAATAAGGTCATTTTTTCAGAACCATCTACTGCTATCTACTGATAGTTTAGAAAAACAATGAAGACTTATTAAGAAGGCATATCCTCATAGAATTACTCTATCATACTTTCAAATAAAAATGATCAAAACTGATTTCCAATGGTTTCCACAGACATTTATGTCTTCTCCAACAGATTTAAGTTATATATTTAAAATTTTTCATTTTTCTCCCTTTTTTACTCTTATTTACCACTTGTGGAACAATAAAATAAGCATAGGCTTTTTGGAGTTAAATACAACTTAGGAAAATAAATCTAACTTCTTTTTATTTAAGTTTACCTATCAGCTGAAAAATACTCCTCACTATCATACAAGCCCTCTTTTACCTGAAGTCCCTACTAAAGATATAAATCTGCAAAGTAGAAGCAATGGTTGTAGAAAACTTTAGATGTTTTTATTTTGTCATGGCATCACCAAATCCATGGAAGTATGGAAATGCCTGAGACCCAGCCTGATTCAGAGAAGGATTCCTAACAATGATTCTTTTTACTACAGTGTGATTCCTTAATTTTCCTTTCACTTCTCACTTTACCATCTCACATAGTGCTATAGCCACCTATATCCACACAAAGGAGAACATATAGGATGAAGAAGGTAAAGTTCTTTCTGAAACTTTACCAGAAGATTTTTACTATTTATGGTTTGGTCTGGGAACATCTATTGTATCTGATTACTGTTGGAAATCACAACACTTAATAATATTCAGTTTCTACTCACAAACTTTGAAGAATTCCAGTTTGTTAGATATCTTGAGGCCTTGAGCCAAACCTCAAAAAGTTATTTCAATATTATTCCTCACTATAATGATTTAACTCAATAGAGATACCCTTGAAATATAAAAATATACAAATAACTTCATTTTTTAAGGAAAAGAAATGAAAGAAATATATTTTTATACAAAGACACAGTGTGTTTTTCCTTTAGCTACCAAATCCCAATTGTGTGTATAATTTTTGTTTAACATAAATATTATATATATTTTTATTATAAATATGTACTACTACCTTCATCTGAGTCTTCTACAAAAGTAAAACTGGAAGCCGGGCTCGGTGGCTCAACCTGTAATCCTGTGCCTTTGGGAGGCTGAGGTGAGTGGATTGCCTGAGCCTACGGGTTTGAGCCCCGCCTGGGCAACTTGGCGAGACCTCATCTCCACAATAAATCAAAAAAAAATTAGCCGGGTGTGGTAGCACATGCCTGTAATTCCGGCAACTTGGAAGGCTGAGGCGGAAGGATCGCCGGAGCCCAGCAGGTTGAGGCTGCCGTGGTCAGGAGCGGCCACTGCACTCCAGTCTGGGCGACAGAGTGAGACTCCAACTCAAAAAAAAAAAAAAAAAAAAGTAAAACTGGAGACAGAGATTATGTTGGCAGTAATGGCTAGGGTGAGGCAAGTACACAGCCTGAGGCACTGAGAGTAAAGAAAAATGAAAATGAGGCAGGGGCTTTAACGTGATTCCTAAGGCAAATCTCTAGGTGGACTTGTTTTCTAGGTCTATAGGGCATCACTGGAAGAAAAAAAAAAGGATTTTTAACTTAGATTGATCTTTGGGAACGAGAAAAACATAAGAATATAAACATGATTTTATTGTTTAAGAAAAGGAGATTATTGATTTGTCTAATGCATTTCTCTTTCCCATTTACCGATGGTCAAGATTCTCCACAAAGGAGGCTAAGATTCTAGATTGTAGCATCTGGCCATTCAGCAACCACTCAAGAAAATAGTCCCAAATCCTTTAGTGTGGTGTTTAATACCAGGGTGCAAGTAGGACACTGACTAAAACGTAGAAAGATGGAGTCAATCGCAGGAAACCTATTAAAAGCTTCATATTAGCACATCTAGGTATTATAGACTCTGTTTTGCACAGTAATGTGTATAGCAATTTAGTGACTTTTCTAGAGTTTTAGTTGCAGTCATACGTTTTAATAATAAATCTTAATGCCATGTGCTTACCCAGCCTTTGAAAATATTTTTATTGGCACAAATACATTGATAGAACAACTATAAGATTTCGGGGAGTAATTTTACTTAAGATGTAGTTTTGCAGAAAAGTGTGGAAATGCACCTTTCATTAGTACTATATGGAAAATAAAAAACATTTTAAAATCCTTTATATAAGAATGTTGAAAATCCTTTTAGGTATGGAGTTCATTATTTGGTAAGTAGATATTTGCGGAAGTTTGCACATCAGTGTAGGCAATGCAGACCACAGAAGTTGACTTTGAGGTTTTCTTTAATAAGTACATGACCAAATTAAATGTAGAAAAGACCACACTAATGAAGTTTTCAACCCGTCGAAAGTCTACATCATTTTAATATCTATAAGACATCTGGCTGAGTATAATTTTTGCAAACCATATAGGTTCTTGACAAACCAGCCTCACAAATTAACAGGCACATTTGTTTGTGATTTCAAAGAAAAGTTAAGATTTCAAGGTTATACTGACATTGCATTTCAAACAGTGATCACAGTCCACAAGACATTCTCTGAAAAATAAAATAAATGATGTAATGCAGTGATACAGACAATAAGTATATATTACCTGATTATAGAATGGAGCACTCTATGCAAGAACAAATCAGAACTTTTTGAAAAATGTATTAAATACAGACAGAAACTTTTATGCAATATAATATATAGAATTAGAACTGCTGGTAGTACTGTCACACATACCAGCTGGGAGAATATTTCTGCCAACTTTGGATTTATCAAAAAATAAATAGTTCTAACTTTAGGGAAAGAAATCTTAACCATTTTAATTTAGTGTTCATCCAGGATAGAGCACATATAAGAACTTTATTCTATCAGATAATTTAGAAAATTATTCCCATCATCTTCTGCTTTTGACAGAATGGCAGACTTATTTATCTGAGAAAACTCCCCAAACAAATGTACTTTAAGGAAGAGGAAAATGGAAAGAAACTGGTGAGAAATAAAACAGATAATGTATGTAAACCTAAGCCAACATTGTATATAAACAAGAAAACTAAAATACAAAACAAAAGTAACATGTATGCTAGGTGGGCATGATTAGAGTTAAAGTATTTTAAGAGACATGTGTTATTCTGGAATGTGGTTAATAAATTGTTCAATATTATAATTTTTATAAAATTTAAGGATAAAAGCTAAAAGAAGGATAGGATATATACTTCTACCACAGTAAGGAGAAAGATAATAATATATAAAAATAAGACAAACAGAAAAAAGATGGTACAAGTAAAATGAATTAATAACCACAGAAAAATGAGTTGATTTTGAGTAAGTCATAAACATAATATAAATAAGTTAGACATTAGACATAGAATTAGAAAAAACATAATTTACAATAGACACAAATAATAAAACAAAATTAAGTACCCAGATGAGTAAGACTTGCTAAATACTTTTTGAAGGATATTAAAGAAATCATAAGTAATTAGACAAGGGTTCCATATTTATAAAGAATAAAATAAAATAATAAATAATTAAAGTATCCTTTAAAATTTTAAATTCATGCTAATTCTATCAGAATTAGCTTGGAACTTGAAAACATGGAACTTGAAAACCTTTTAAAATTTTATGGGGAAGCACAAAGCCCAAAGAGCTAAGGCTTCCTAAAGGAAAAGAATCATGTGAGAGACTTTCCCTGGAAATTATCACAACACTGTTAAGTAATAATAATTAGATAGTTTTAGCCAGGCTCGGTGGCTCAGCCTGTAATCCCGCGCCTTTGGGAGGCTGAGGTGAGTGGATTGCCTGAGCCCGTAGGTTCGAGACTCGCCTGGGCAGCAAGACCTCATCTCTACAATAAAATCAAAAAATCAGCCGGGCGTGGTAGCGCATGCCTGTAATTCCGGCTACTTGGAAGGCTGAGGCGGAAGGATCGCCGGAGCCCAGCAGGTCGAGGCTGCGGTGGCTGGGAGCGGCCACTGCACTCCGGTCTGGGCGACAGAGCGAGACTCCAACTGAAAAAAAAAAAAAAAAAAAAAGATAGTTTATATTGTTTTGGGGATGCATAACATATTAAAATAGTTGAATGATTCCTATGAGGCCAATGCTAAGCAATCAGAATAGGCTTTTGGCCAAACAGAGGTCTAAAAAATCAGAATAAACAAAAAGTAGATATGTTATATTGATGTATATTAGAGAAATACCAGCTTTCTGCAAAAAGGTAAGCAATTTGAACAAGACAACAAAAAGGAGAACACATAAAAACATCCAGGGTCATATGGTAGAGGTGCCAGCTTGGTCATGGGTAAAGGATTAGCTAGCCATTTAGTAAATGAGATTGAAATGAGTAAATTTATATTTAAAAAATACAAAAATCAATTTCCAATGATTAAATATTTAAAATGAAAGAAAATGCCATAAATAGCTTAACAGATAATATTTAATTACATCTTTCTGTTATCAAGACACAGAAGAACATAAAACAAAATATTAACACAACTGACTATATTGATTAGCAACTTACATTCAGTAAGTTCAGTATCAAAAAGTCAAAAGGCAAATGATAAACTTGGAGAACTATTTTCAAAACAACACTAACAAAGGATTAGTATTAAAAAGATACAATGAATGACCACAAATCAACAAAAAAACAACTGTATAAATAATGTACTTAAACCTAGACTGGTTTATGTTAAACATCCAAAAATGTGCTCAACCTATTTAGAAATTAGAGAAATGCAAAATAATATCTATTAAGCTGAGAATAACAGGTGACAGAGAGTATATACATAGATGAAAACTATTACACACTGCTAGAGAGCGATTTAATTGATGTAAATACTTGTGGGGGAAATTAACTTTATAGCGTGAGTCTGAACACTCAGTTTCTTAAAATTCAGAAATTCTACTCATAGGCACATACCATAAAGAATAGACACCAATAAGTCTAGGCAAGAATTTTCACAGTAGCACAATTTACGATAGCAACCAACAAAAAACCTAAAGAAAAAAAAATAAGAGATTAACAAATTTAGAATACTGTCTATCTTGGTGTGGAGGAACGAAGTGAACTGGGAAAAGAACACGTCAATACACCCAAGGCACCATGTTACATATTTTCTTTTGTTATTTCTCATGTGTTATATTTTAAATAGAAAAAATATATAGAAAAAGAGTACATAAAAAAGAGAATATATAGGAAAAGGAATTATACATGTAGATTCCATTGAGTTTCAAATTCTAGATAGAAAAGTATTAAAGCATAGTGATAGTCACTGATTGAGACCCCACTAATTCGCCATTTATGATAACATAACTTTAAGCAGATCACAGTTCACTTGTATTCTTTATGTTATGAAATAGTATGTTCAACTACTGTTATGGTCTGATCCAACAATCGACTGGTTCCCTTGCAGTCAATCAAATATGAGGAACAGAGAGCTAGGAGAAGAAAGGAGTTTTATTATGATATCAAGGGATCAGAGCACAGGTTTGTGTCCACCAAGAATCTGTTCACTTAAGCAAAGTTTTCATAAGGTATTTATAGCAAAGCGGAAAGAGCTTTATCTATTTCAGCTATTGATTAATAACGACTAAATGTCTTGTGACCAGTACTCAATTTCTTTTTTCTAATCTCTGTTTAGACCCAAAAAAGTTGCTGACATAAACCAATATTCAGATTACATGAATCTTTCCATTCTTCTAAGTTACAGTTACCTTGGACAATTTGGGACTGGGTACTTTTCAGTTGTTTACAGTGTTTTTGCTTATTTTGGAAATTCTGGTTCACAAAGTTTAGTTAAACAGTATACATAAATGTCATGCAAAGACATGAAAGAAAGTAGTTGTTATCTAGAGACTAGGGAAACTGATATAGTCCTGGGTTTTGGGGAATTTCAGAAGAACTCCTTTCTTATCTAGGTCCAGTGGAAGCTTCTTCAAACACACGCAGTTTTTTGTTTTTGTTTTTTGGCATCTCCTGTTTATTAGGGGGCTCAGTTCATGTGGTTGTGTTCCCTTCTGTACCAGCAACAGTTAGCTACTAGATTCAAGGGTAGTGAAGGGGGGAGAAGAAAAATTGTTCACTTTTAAATTCATATGGCTTCTATGTTTACCCTGACTCAGCTTAATTCAAGTTTCTAAGTCTTTTCTAAGTGACTATTTCTAACATAACCAAAATTGCCTCTTTTCAGCCTGTAACATGACAACACAATGTATAGTGTATGGAGGAAGAGTTATTTTAACAATAAACTGTTTTAGGGACTTGAACACAATTATTCCCATGTTTAACAGTGCTGTGATCTTAGAAGAATCATTAAAGGAAGCCTATAAATTATGTCAAGTGTGTATGTGAAGGAATGATAGTAACCTTTCGTATTGAGAGAACAGCTTGAAAATATCAAGCTCCTGAAGATGAAGTGGGTGAATGGGTTATGAGAAGGGACTTTAAAAAGAGAGATGAATGATCTTTTTGGTTTATACTTTTCCCCCTTAACACATTGGGAAGAAAAGATACAAAATGGTGACTATAGTTAGTGACAATATGTTGTATACTTGAAAAATGCTAAGAGTGTGTGTTAAGTGTTCTTGCCACAAAGGTGATAATGCTGTGAGGTAATGTATATATTAATTAGCTAGATTTAGTTATTCCACAATATACATGTGCTTCAAAACATCATGTATATGATAAAGACATACAATTTTATCTATCAATTTAAAACATAAAATAACAAAGAAGGTAGAGAAGTAAAGACAGTCCTACTTATATACCATCTGTCAGGATGGATCCAAAGTGAAGGAAGAGGATGCAGTTGCTCCCACTGTCAAATAACCTGTCATGTATAGGATCAAAAAGGAATGGAATGTGGTTTCCTGTGTCACAGGAAACATTTATGGACATGGGGACAATCAGTGCAGAACTCTCACTGAAAAGAGCTGGACAATCAGATGGTTTAGTATAGGAAAAATATGTTGTAAAGACTGACAATGGTTGTCCCTAAACACTAAGGGCTTCTTTCTTCATTTAAGCTTTGAAATTTAGTTATATTATTTTACTTGTCCTGCAACTGTTCTATAATTGGCTTTTACTTTGACTTGGCAGCATGAAAAATTGAGTAATTTTGGCAAATGCTATTTTATCTAAAGAAGTAGAAATTGATACATTTTTCTACATGCTTGTATATAGTAGGCAGATGTTCTTGCCAGTTATTGTCTTGTCTCAGGAAGCAGTGATTGATACATTGGGAAATAGCTTTGACAATAGCCTAGAGTGTAGCTTGTGAAATTGAATTGCCTCTGTGATTTTCTTTTCTTATTCCTTTATTATGTTGTTTCCAAGTGATATAGGGTAGAAACTTTACCAATTTCTACTAGTCCATGATTAATGACAATTTGAGTCTGTTTAAAGGGTCAGAATTAAAGTATCTCCAGGGTTTAAGTTAATTTGAAAATGACCAAATATTGTGAGCCTTAATATAAAAATAAAGTAAATGACATAAATATGTCTATTTCACTCTAACCACATGTATTCCAAACCCAGGCATATTTGTAAAAGAAACATGTTTCTATTTCACAAGAAAACAATGAACATAAGTATCAAATCTAGTGTGTTTTGACTTGTATAAAATTATAAACAGAACAAAAAAGGCATGCAAAAAAAAAAACAACAACTCGTTAAGAGTTTTAGGAAGTACTTTCTCATTTTGGCTAAATGCTATTAGCTTAAAAATATGAGAAAAGTAAAAGCTTTATTTTTTAGCTAATCATTCAGTTTAATCAAGGCAAACATATAAAACAACATAAGTAAAACCCTATAATGGGAAGGACAATCAGAAGTCATCAAGGTAGCTACTATCTTATGGAAAGGCAATTATATTAGATTCCTAGAGCTGCCATAAAAAAATTATCACAGCTGGGCTCGATGGCACAGCCTGTAATCCTGTGCCTTTGGGAGGTTGAGGTGAATGGATTGCCTAAGCCTACGGGTTCAAGACCCGCCTGGGCAACTTGGCGAGACCACATCTCTACAATAAATCAAAAAATGAGCCGGGTGTGGTAGCGCGCGCCTGTAGTTCCAGCTACATGGAAGGCTGAAGTGGAAAGATCACCGGAGCCCAGCAGGTCGAGGCTGCAGAGACCGGGAGCGGCCACTGCACTCCAGTCTGGGTGACAGAGTGAGACCCCAACTCAAAAAAAAAAAAAAATTATCATAAAGCGGATGGCTTAACATAACAGAAAATTATTTCCTCACAATTCTAGGGGCTGTAAGTGCAAAATCAGATTGTCCATGTGTCCACGCTCCCTCTGAGGGCTCTGGAAAAGAAGCCTTCCTTGCCTCTTCCTGGCTTCTGTGATTGCCAGCAATCCTTGGCTTATGACTGCATCACTCCAATTTCTGCCTGTCTTCACATGCTCATCTTCCTTGTGTGTGTGGGTCTCTCTATCTCCAAATGGAATTCTTATAAGGACACCAGCCATTGGATTTAGAATCCTCCTGCAGTATGTTCTCATCCTAATTACATGTTCAAAGACCCTATGTCCACAATAAGGTCATATTCTGAGGTTCTGTGTGACCCATTTTTGTCAGATACTATTTAATCCAGTACAAACACTTGAGCTGTTGTAAAATTTATTCATTCATGTAATGAATGTATACTGTTCTCTTAGTTATGGCAAGTGCTGTACTGAGCATGGCGACATGCAAAGTCTGACACGATTTTCATGATGATCATAGACAACTAAAGTTTTTTAAAAATGTAGTTACAGGGTGTTATGATAGAAAAAGCACTTTTTTGACAGTTGAAATACCTAGATTTTATATCAGACCCAACACTGATGAGTTTTGTGATATATGGTAGGCCAAATATCTAGTCTGTAATTTATAAAATGTGATGGATGAAAATGTGGCCCCAACAACAATTTTTAACAACTCAGATGTCTATGGTGGGTATGAATGAGAACTTCTATGCATTTGTATCCAAATTTTGCTGTTTGCTCTCTGAGTCCATGATACCCAAATGTTTTTTTGGAGTCCCTAAAGCAATGTAACAATTTTGCTCCCCACACAGTTTCCATGAAATTGCCTGTTAAGTGCCACATTTTCTCTTATTACTCCAAGCGGAACAGCAGTACCCATCTGAGGGTCTGCAACTCTTTACAGACTGCCATTATCCCACTGGTGCTCTGCAAATCTGACACTCTACTGTGGCTCAGGAATGGCATACCTCACTGATGCCTTCTCTAAGTAATGTAGTAGCCTCTACCACAAGTGTGGAATAGCTTTTTCTCCTTTGAGACACAGTCTATTAAAGGAATCCTAATGCAATAGCCTTTTCTCCCCAATGTGTTACACAGAAACAGCTTTTATTTTTACTCACTAGCCCTTTATATCCCTCAGATACCAGATAAGTGTCCAGGGGATGAAGTTGGAGAATTTATTTAACATATCCATGTAATATTTGTATTGCTAGTTATTGAGTCATTCACCATGGTGCTTTTTTTTTTTTCCTAATGTTGCAAATTAGCCAAGCTGGAATTAATTTTCCCTAAATTCCCTTCCACCTATAGTTCTGGATGAGCTTGGTCACAGGAGAAACTGAGATTTATAAGGGGGACAAGGATCAGAAGCCATTATCTCCTAAGGTCATCATCATAAGGCACCAGGGGCCACCATAGTTAGTACATGTTACCACTCATCTACTGGTTCATTTTCTTGAGATGGAGCAGCGTCTAGGCTCCAGTGAAGCTGATGACCTTGACCACTAATCTTTACCAAACTTCCTTTGCCAATAGACATAGTCCTTCCTTCTCTAACTGAGGGAGTTAGGCTCCTAGTGTCTCCTTTTCTGATGTTAGTTTCCTTACGAGAAACTACTGATCCTCCTAAGGACCTAACTCTACCAACTCTCATTTCTCCTAGATATATAAATAGGCTCACGTCTCAGAAGGACACAGGAGATCAAGTAAAAAGCATGACCTGTAAGAAGTTGCAATTTACATAAAAAATGTCAAGATTTTGTTAACATCTTATTGATACAAACTTAAGGATCACAGATGGGAGTGGATTCCAAGGTATATCGAATAAAAATAGAATATAAAGTTGGACTAGGCTTAAATTGCTAATATGGATATATGCTAAGGAGACATTCTGGATTCAGAATCATGTGTTAACTTGGGCAGCTCAGAGTGGCTCTAACACTTTGGTCAGTTGGTTAACTGAAACTTGAACCGAAAGTTGGCCTTCACTGAAAAAAAGTTGAGTTGGCAAAACTTCCTTAGTGTACCATAGAAGAAGGTTTTTAGAGGCTTAAGGATATCAGAAATCTAAAATGGATTTATCATGTAAATCATGTGGAACTATATGTTCCAGAAGAATAGCTCTTTCACTAAGGTTGTGAGAAAACTTGAAGGGCTCCGTCATAGCTATTGTTGTTGGTAGGTAAGAAATAACAGTAGAAACTGCTGTCATCAGACCTGAGCCTTGATTTTAATGAAGATAATACGAGTCCAGAGTGCCAGAAGCCAAGCAGTGGCACAAAATTGCCAGAAACAAGTTTGTCATGGTTACTAAAACAGGCTGCAAAGGAAAAGATGAGTGTGTTGATCTATTCAGATTGTTAGTATTGGGTAATTAATGCTATTAAAGTATTACTGGATTTGAAAAACAGCCAATTTCTAGTTTGATGAATAGAAGTCTGAATTAAATTCCTTCAACCAATCCCCAAACAGACAAATTCACCTACACAGAGAACTTTGAATGAGAGATTGGATTCCCTTGAAGAAGGATCCTGCTATATAGACAAAAATTTGTACTCCTAACATATGTACTCTTAAAGACAAGATCTGACTCTGTCCTTTCATGACTAGTTTTACACAAATTTCTCTTGGATACTATCTTTATTTAAAATTTTGATATCTTGTCTATCACAAATTGTTGCATTATTTTTGACGTTTAACATATTGTATTAAAATATCATTTATCTTGATTACTCCGTTTTTGGCATCTCATAAAAATTTGCATCAGGGACAATTGTTTCAAGGACTAGTGTCTCTAGTTCTCTTCCAGTTTCTCTGGTTTTGTTAGTTTTGGTTTGTTTGTTTGTTTGTTTGGGTTATTTGTTTTTTGGTTTTTTTTTAAGGATCTTGCTCTGTTGACCAAGTTGGAGTACATTGGCACAATCATAGCTCACTGTATGACCTCAAGCGTCTCTGATTACTGGGACAGAACACATGTAGCTTTGTGAAGAAGGGCCCCAGTTTCTTCTGAAAATCTCCTTATATGTCTAAGATTGGAGCTGGTGAGAGATAGACGGGTTAAATTTTGACCTTGCAATTCCAGTTTGATACTTTGGATTTCAGGTTCTGGCTTGTCCTCACTCCCCTACTTCACATTGTGCCTTTCATCCCAATATGTGGCCCTGCTGTCCTGCACAAATTAAGGGCCACAACAAGATACAAAAGTATCCACTTTTTATAGACGTCTTCACCAGTTCCCACAAATGTATAACATGTAATTCCTATAGCAAACCCCAAATTTTATATCTTCACATAGAGTCTACTTCCCTGCTTGAACACTAACTAATGTACCCTCAGAGCACTCTGTTCTTTACATTTTTTTCCCCTGAAGTTTCTTCAGTATTCCCTGAACACAGAGGGTTTTTTTTGTTTCTACCCTGCTAGCTGGCCAGAAATGTACAGAAGTGTTTAAACGTCAGCAGCAGATACCACTTCATTTCTTTGCCAGCAGAATTCTGTTTCCATTTGCATAAGCATCTGGCAGATTCTCCCTGGCTGTTCACCAGATGTGAACAGACATATCTCGCTTTCTCTTTCTCAAACTGTAATGCCAGACTAACACTTTATGATTTTTTGAAAAATGATCCCAATTAGTGAATAACCTAGGATATGGCCTCCAAAGTTAACCAAATACATATACACTTTCTTCGATGTATTGCCCTACCAAGAAAGTATAAGTTGTTTTTTAGCGTTTACTTATTATACTTTTCTTGCAGGCACTCTTTTTTTACTAGGTGAAAGATCTGTTCCTTACAGATATATGGTTTTCTAGATTTACCATCTGTATTTGTTTCCTGGGGCTGCTATGACAAAGTGCTGCAAACTGAGTGGCTTACATCAACAGAATTTTATTGTCTCACAGTTTTAAAATTAGAAGTCTGAGCCGTGTGGCTCAGCCTGTAATCTCGTGCCTTTGGGAGGCTGAGGTGAGTGGATTGCCTGAGCCCGTGGGTTCGAGACCCGCCTGGGCAGCGAGACCTCATCTCCACAATAAATAAAAAAATCAGCTGGGGGTGGTAGCGCATGCCTGTAATTCCGGCTACTTGGAAGGCTGAGGCGGGAGGATCGCCGGAGCCCAGCAGGTCGAGGCTGCGGTGACTGGGAGCAGCCACTGCACTTCAATCTGGGCGACAGAGTGAGTCTGAAATCAAGGTGTTTTCAGGGTTATGCTCCCTCTGAAATCTGTGGTGAACATCCTTCCTTGCCTCTTCCTAGCTTCTGGTGGTTTGCCAGCAATCTTTGGCATTCCTTGTCTATTCACTGCATAATTCCAATCTCTGCTTTCATCCTTACATAACATTCTTCCCTGTGTGTGTGTGTGTGTGTGTCTTCATGCAGCTGACTTTTTTTTTTTTTTTTTTTTTGAGTTGGAGTCTCACTCTGTCGC
>NW_007251873.1:56921-60474 GCF_000164805.1 Carlito syrichta
GCTCAGGCAATCCACTCACCTCAGCCTCCCAAAGGCGCAGGATTACAGGCTGAGCCACCAAGCCCGGCTGCAACTGACTTCTTAAAAGCCCATCAGTTATATATTGGTTTAGGACTCACTGTAATTTCCAGTATAACCTCATTCATGTCAACAAATTACATTTTTCATAATCCTATTTCCAAAATAAGGTTGCATTCTGAGGTACTGAGAGTCAGGACTTCATTATAACCACTCTATTGGTGGGGGACACAGCTCGACCCACAACACCATTATGGTCAGCTTCCTCTACCTTACCAAAGTCTGTCTTACCAAATGTAGTCCTAAATTAAACAAAATGCTCTAAATTAAGTTTGAGAAGAACAGAATAGTGGAATTACTACTTTCTCCTGTTACTCACTTCATTATTTCACTTATCCAACAAATATTTGTTGAGCTTCTATTCTATGCTCGACATTCTGCTTGTGCTAGGAATAGAGTTGCAAAGAGGTCATTATCTTTATGGAGCTTACCTTCTAATTGGGAGAAGGAAACAAGCACATAGGCTTTTGTTAGAATTTTAATTATCTCAAGTGCTATGGGGAAAAATAGAGCAGGGTAATTAAAAAGAAGTAATACTGAGAGTTATATGAAAAAGGTTTCTCTTTGAAACAGCAAGCAAAAGGGCTCGGAGGTCGGAGTGTTTGTAGGGAGTTTAAGGTATAGAAAGAAGGCCAGAGTGGCTGGTGGGCATGAATGAGCAGTAGCATGAAAAAAGGACAGAGGGCCGGGCTCGGTGGCTCAGCCTGTAATCCCGCGCCTTTGTGAGGCTGAGGTGAGTGGATTGCCTGAGCCCTTGGGTTCGAGACCCGCCTGGGCAGCGAGACCTCATCTCTACAATAAATCAAAAAATCAGCTGGGCGTGGTAGCGCGTGCCTGTAATTCCGGCTACTTGGAAGGCTGAGGCGGAAGGATCGCCGGAGCCCAGCAGGTCGAGGCTGCGGTGGCCGGGAGCGGCCACTGCACTCCAATCTGGGCGACAGAGTGAGACTCCAACTCAAAAAAAAAAAGGACAGAGGGGTGATTTGGCTTAGGAGGCAGGGTTGTGGATTTTATCCTGGGGGTGAATTTAGTAAAAGGCTTTTAAGCATCCAAGGCACATGGCATAACCTATTTTGGTATCGTGTTGAGAAGAGACTATTGTGAAACAATAAGGAAAGCTGAAACACCTCTTTTGGAGCCATTTAAAGTAGTGAAGGTACGAGATAAATGGTAATATGAACCATTGTGATGACCACAGTGGGGTGATATTGGTCAGATTTGGGATCTAGATTTGGGACAGAGGCCTTCAAGATTTGTGGATGAACTGAAGAACAAAGGAGGGGAAAAGATGAGCTGCAAGATGCTTTAGTACTTAAGAGATTTAGAAGGAAAAGAGAACTTCATAAAGTACATTGAGAAGCAGTGGATTGTAAGGCAGAAGAAAAAACCTGAGAGAGAGAGAGAGAGAGAGAGAGAGAGAGAGAGAGAGAGAGAGAGATCCAAATGCCAAAAAAAAGTGTATCAGGAGAAAGGAGTGATGATATCCAAATGCCAAAGAAAGTGTATCAGGAGAAAGGAGTGATGAAATAGGTGAATGCTACTAATAGCACGTGTAAGATAAGGACAAAGAAATGACCGTTTAGAGGTTATTGGTAAAGTGGCATTGAACAGTCTGTGGAATTCAAGAGTAATTTGAACTGAAGTAAAATTGAGAATGAAGACAACTCTTATCACAATTACCATTGAAAACCAAATATTATTGAAAGACATGCCCACCAGTTTTATTTCCAGAAGTTAACTACTTTCTAATTGTCTCACCAGCTGTTTCTGAGGTTTTCCAGATGGTTAATAGGCATGCTCCCAGAAGCAATTTCCTAAATATGTGTCCATTCTGCCTCCTTATTGGTTCTCTGCTTACTAGTTATAAATGTCAGTTTTTATAAAACTAGCCAAAATATAAAATTTAAAAAACATATAAAAATTTTAATGAAAACTAGATTTGGTTTAGTTTTTATTTTTCCTTCTGTTTTCACAGTTACTTCACAGGCAGTGTCATGTACTTCCATTAGGAAGTATATTCTATTTGGTCAGTTCTTTCTTTATAATGCTTGTAAAAATATGTTGGTTTGAGTTCCAATTACATTTTATTTCCGTGCTTTTGTATGTATCCAATATGCACTTCTACAATTTTTTTTTTTTTTAGTTCAGGTTTTGTCAGTTGAATAGGTGTATCAAAAGGCCATATTTCTCTATTTTGTCTCAAAGTCTCAGGAGAAATTTTTACAGATGTTATGATAAATCAAAATGAAGTGTTCCAAAAATTTCCTCTGATTTAGACACCCTAACCATAGTGAACCCATGGTGGTATCCAGTGATCAATGTATTCTTTTTAAAAAGAATTTAGAATCTGTTTTGTTTAACGGTTCTAGAGTTTTAGTAGGGATCATCAATTAACATGTTGGCCTAATGTTTCATGAAACCACATTTTCAACCTAATTTAGAAACTTTTGAAAAGTTTTCTGGAACTTCCTTTATCTTTATGTAAATTCAAATAGCAGCTCATGATTTGTGATTACATCTGCAAATCTTTCCACTACTCTGAAATACAATTTTGGAGGAAGTTCACTTCTAATCTGTGATTTTGCATCATCTGAATTGCAATTTGATCTTTCCATTGTGTTGTCTAGCATTTCCAGTTTTAATACAATTTTCTTTGTAGAAAAAAGAACACAGAATAGGAGCTAAGTTGCACTCCTCGCTGTCCATCTAATCAAATTCTAATGTAGGGAATTACGTTGGATGTGTATTAGTTTGTAGTCATCTTTGCTCACCATTGCCCTTCTTTCCCTCTCACCCAATAGATATTGTGAGTGCAGAAAATTTATTCCACCTTTGTTGTATTTTCAGCAGGTGGATCAGTCCCAGCCACCAATGGGGTTCAAAAAAGTATTTGTTGAAGGAATAAATTGTTTTTGTAGTCTTTTTGTTGGGCTTTTAACATTTTATTTTAGATTTATGTATATCTATATCTCAGAAATTGGACAATGAAATCTCCTGTTTCCTCTTTGTTGAGAAAAAATCCTGGACCTCTATATTGACATTTCTCATAGTTCCACATCATAACCCTTGTATGTGAGTCTTCTCTGCCATAGCATTGTATATATCTGATTCCAAAATTAATTTATACTAATGACATCTTTAAGAATGTTAAATATTTAGTAGTTTATCCTCAGTTAATTTGATTTGATTAATATTTCAAGAAGGCTTTATAGCATACATATAGCAGCATTGCAGAAAAAAATTGTTTATCTGTTCATCATGGAAAGTATTTAACTAATTCAAATAGTATGATAAAAACACTTTCATTTTGGTTTTCTAAAATTTCAAGTGATGCTGATGATGTTCAGGGTTTTTTTGTTTTTTTGTTTTTCTTGAGTTGGAGTCTCTCTGTCGCCCAGACTGGAGTGCAGTGGCCGCTCCCGGCCACCGCAGCCTCGACCTGCTGGGCTCCGGCGATCCTTCCGCCTCAGCCTTC
>NW_007251873.1:60502-72019 GCF_000164805.1 Carlito syrichta
CCGCGGGCTCAGGCAATCCACTCACCTCAGCCTCCCAAAGGCGCGGGATTACAGGCTGAGCCACCGAGCCCGGCTGATGTTCAGGTTTTTAATGTCTATCAGCATAATGTCTATTTTGTGCATAATCTACAATAAACATTTTTTACATTATGACTCAATATGCATACATATGTGTAACTGAAACAAAAGTTTCGTGGAGATTATATACCCATATTAGATGAGATTCATGTTCCATTGTGTACTATTCTATTCTATTAATCTATTCTATTTCATTAAAAGATAAAAATTGATCATGACAAGCAATGTAAACAACACAGATATCATTAATTTTCATAGAACAAATGCTATTTTAAGAGTTGGGCTCAGTTTAGCAATTACTCACTGTGCATGACCTATGTATTCAGTGCTGGGTTAGAGCTGATGAGTTTACAAAAGGTGGAAGAAGTGCAGTCCTAGTGCTTAGTTGATATAATCAGCATTCTTTTCCTTTTCCCTGCCATCTTGGCTTGATATACAAAGTACCTAGAATCTTACAATTACTTCGTAATTCACATTCATATCTTCTGACACTTCACAACCACAGAACTCTGCATCTTATTAACAGAAATTCTGACAGCTCTGAGGTTTGTACCAGTGTTCTTTCATACTGAAATGTTATTACCCTTCTTTATGTGACTAGCATGAAATAGACACAAAACATAATTTATTATTTGAGAACCAACTTTACTCATAGTATTTTATTGTCAGCATTGATCACTGCCTTTAAGGAGATTACTTGATTCTATATCATGGATTCCTAAATGTTGTCCCACCATAAAATTTTCACAAAATTGCAATAAAATGAAAAATAAGGACAATATAATAAGCTTTGGACAGAATTACATTTATTCAATTTAAAATAAATCTCTTTGCAATGTTGTTTTCATTGTCATGTATGGTTTTTACAATTGTGATTTAAAAAACTGGTAAGTGGCATAAATCACTAAAAAAAAAATAAAATAAAAGAGAAAACAATAAAGTTTGGACATCTTAGATTGACCTCAACATTTTGAGAGTAGAATGGCTATGAGTATGCTTGCTCCATTTATATTGAGTAACATAAAAATCCTGAAATGTCAAAGTTTGTCATTCTGTCAAAAGTTCCCAGTCTCCTGTCTTTGACATAGGTTCTCACTGGTATGGACTTTAAGTTTTATTTTTCTTTCCAGGATTTAGTGTTTTTTAAAAAATTTTTCTTTATTCTATTTTAAAGATGTGGGGTACAGGTCAGGTTTATGTACATAAGTGGTCTACGCAGAGGTGAAGTTTGGGCCTCCCACTGGTCCTCACCTCCCCTGGTTTAGGATCAGGTACCCTTAGTGATGTTATGTGCTCCCCCCCACCTCATTCCCTGACAGTGTTTCAGCACTGCCAATTCCTCTTATAATATTGTGATAAATATTCAGGATCTACTTATGAGTGAGAACATGTCGTTCTTTGTTTCTGTTATAGATCACTGTTTTAATCCAACTTAGTAGCCTGATATGTGAGGGTCAAAGTTCTCTGAGGATTGTCATTTTGACTTCTCACTCAGTAATAATTCTTTTCAGATGCCTGTCCAGTGTTGTGTTCTCTGACTATTTGTGAGTCAGATATTCAGTAGTCCAGCTGTGTTGGAAATATTTTCAATGATTTAGACTTCTTATCAGAAGAAAACAGCATTGGCACTGTGCGACCCCAATGGTGATTTCCCCTTTTCATCAGTTTATTACACTTATAATCAGAAGTAAGAATAATATTTATTTAAGTCCCATTCTTGTTTTACAGTTTTTTCTTATGACTAAATGGTAGCACTGATTTCAAAAAATATTTCAAGGTTTTTACTTACAAATGTTTTGTCATCTCAGCTACTGATTAATGCATTTTAAGTTGTTCACAGTGCTTCACTAAGTTCAAAAAAATCTGTGTTTTCAGTTAATAATACAGACCAATAACTCAGTTTCTACTATTATGTGTGCTTTTTAAAAATACTCAATGATCTTTTTTGGCTAGTAATTCTGACATAAGCCAATGAACCCTTTATTGGTTACCTGCATTATTTCAGAGCAATCAAAATGATAATTTTTCAGAATGTTTTTGTCTGCTTTTATATATTATCCTATTTGCATTACCATTTTTTGAAATTTGACTAAAACTCAGACATAACTGCTTGGACTTTTCTCTAAAATTATTTCATGTAGTTGCAAAAACATTCTATGTTAATAATTAAAATTTTACAATCTGTTTAAAACTCCTATGTTCCAGATTTTTTTCCTCTATATGTAATATGCTTCATTCGCCTATTTGCAAATAAATCCTCAGCCAAAAAATATATTTATTTATTTATTTATTATTTATTTATTTATTTATTTATTTATTTATTTTATTCCACACTTTATCTCCTCACGTTCTCTGCACCATGAAACCTTATTAAAAGTTTATATTCATGGCACCCACATGTTTAAATATTTCTCATCTAAAATGCCAGGTATAAGCATCTTCCACCCACAACCATAGAAGCACATTTTATTTTATTCTTCAAGGTTAGTAAAGACCTCCTAATTGATACATCCAGTGGTTTTCTGAAAGTTCTTCTCAAACAAAAAATATAATTAGATTCCTAAGTCATCACCTTTCCTCTTGTCTAAGTAAGATTAAATTTGGCCTTCACTAACCAAGTTTGACAGAATAGTCAATCTTAATTATTATTTGAGGAACTCTTTCTTCGTTCTTTGATTAGGACAGAAACCTGGAGCTTAAACCACTCAAGAAATGTAGGAAAGGACCTTTGTCTTCCATTGGGATTGACAACTGTCACCGACTGCACAGCTTTTCATGACAGATACCTAATACTTCACAGTATTTTACTTCCTTTTTCATATTCAACTGATGAAAGTCTACCTCAAAAACTTTCTACTAAACTTTCTATCCCAATTGTTATTTTCTTCTTAATTTAGGCCTTTTACCATCTCTTCCTAAGACTATATCAAAGTTCCTCCAGTAGTATTTTTGTACCTGTATTCTATAATCTTCTTTCTCTCCCATCACAGAGTAACAATTAAAAAAAAAAGTTTGAGTCTACCATTAGTCCCAAATAATTCTGTTACTAATGAAGTAAATAGGATTGTTGTTCCATCTTTTGCCTATTTCAGACTTCAATGTATTGTGACTTTTTTTTCCTTCCAATTTATTTTATTTTATTTTAAAGATGTGGGGTACAATTCAGGGTTAGGTATACAAATGTTCATTATGCAAGTACCCTCGTTGATGAAATGTGCCCCTCCTTCCCCTGGCTGTTTGCCTCAACTGCTATTCCCACCCCACCCCCCCTGGCAATTTCCCACTACTGCCAATTCCTTTCTTATAGTATTATGATAATTGTTCAAGGTCTGCTTATAAGTGAGAACATATGGTACTCTATTCTTTGTTTCTGTTATAGATCACTGAGTATGATAGACTCAGTGATCTAAACCAATCCAAGTTACTGTGAAGTCCATATGTTTGACTTCTTTATGGATGCATAATATTCCATTGTGTATATGTATCACATTTTTTAATCCAGTCCAGCTTTGATGGGCAGTATGGTGACTTTTTTTTTATCTGTATAAATTTAAGGGGTACAAATGCAGTTTTGTTTTTGCATAGCAGTGAAGTCTGGGCTTTTAGTGTAGTCACTACCCAAATCATGTACATTGCATTTATTAAGTAATTTCCATCCCTCGCCCCCTCCTACCCGCTTAACCTTCCAAGTCTCCAACTTTTATTTCACACTTTATGTCCATGTGTACACATTATTTAGTTTCTACTTATGAGTGAGAATATGTGGTATAGAACTTTCTATTTCTGAGTTGCTTCACTTAAAATAATACCCTCTAGTTGCATCCATGTCAGTGCAAAGAACATGATTTCATTATTTTTTGTGGCTGTATAATATTCTGTGGTGTATATATACTACATTTAAAAAAATCCAGTCAACCATTGATGGACACTTAGGTTGGTTTTGTGTCTTTTTATTGTGAATAGTGCTGCGATGATCATACAAGGGCAGGTGTCTTTTTTTTAATATAATGATTTCTCATCCTTTGGGTAGATACCTAGCAGTAGGTTGCTGGATTGAATGGTAGCTCTATTTTTAGTTCTTTGAGAAATCTCCCTACTATTTTCCATAGAAGTTGACTAATTTATATTATCACCAACAGTGTATAAGCATTTTTTTCCAGATCCTCACCAATATCTGTTTTTTAAAACTATTTAAATAATAGCCATCCTGAGTGGTATAAGATGATATCACATTGTGGTTTTAATTTGCTTTTCTCTGATGATTAGAGATGCTGAGAATATTTTCATATGCTTGTTGGCTCTTTGCATGCCTTATTTTTTAAAAATGCCTGTTCGTGTTATTTTTACTTTTCTTTGATCTCATATGAACATGTTAGGGTCAGGAATGTGGTATACTTGGTATACTCTTGTTTCTCAGTGCACTAGAAACCATGATCAAGTCAAACATTTGATCTTAGGTCCATGTACTCTAGAAAGCATGATAAAATGTTGCTAAAGATTCTACAATGATGGAGTCTATGAGAGCACTAATGGGAGAGCCTGTCAATTTTAATTTGAACAGATTACAGTCTTTTTTTGGAAGGGCTCTATTTATGGTAAACTGATTCTTATATAGCAGCATAAGTGAGATTACATAAAATGCTTAAATTAGAAATATATTCCCTCCAGAATGCAAAAAGGACTAAAAGATGTTAAGCTTGTATATCATTGATGAGTACGTGAAATAAAACTCTTTAGAGGAGTAATATCATACTGCTAAGGTACTCCATGGTGCCCTCATAAAAGTGTGTTGTGTCCCTTCATAGACGAAGACAAACTGTGGCTAAGAAACTGTTGACATCAGCACAGAAAAGAGCATATCAGCCAAATCTGTAATAGCAAAATATTTATTGGTTGCTGATTAGATGGAGTCAGTAATTTTGATACTGGGTATCGGGTTAGGGCTTTAAAGAATTGAGATCACAGGATTAAGGTTTTGACAATTCACTATGATGAATCACTTAAATTTTCAGGTTTAGGAACTCATAAATGTAGATTGTCAAATAGAAAACTGTTGGGTATGATCACCCATTCATTAATTTGTTGTTATTTAATAATGTTGAATCCTTGATGACTGTATAACTTACATTATTAGGCCTATTAACTACTGGAGGTCCATGGGGGTCTTATTTTTTTCAAGTCTGTTTATATGTATCAAAGACAATCTAATTTTAATTTTTTACTCATTATGTCACAGTGTCTCTGCCTACTAAGGATTTTTTTTTTCTTTTTGAGTTGGAGTCTCACTTTGTCATCCAAGCATGAGTGCAGTGGCATGCTCATGGCCACCACAGCCTCAGCCTGCTGGGTTTAGGCAATCCTTCTGCCTCAGCCTTCAAAGTAGCTGGAAGTACAGACACTCACCACCACATTTGCCTAATTTTTATTATTTATTGTAGAGATGAGGTCTCACCAAGTTGCTCAGGCTGGTCTCTAACTCCCAGGCCAGGCAGTCCTCTCGCTTCAGCCTCTGTGTCCAGGTTTTTTGTTTTTGAGTTGGAGTCTCCATCTGTCAACCGGGTTGGAGTGCAGCAGCATGCTCACAGCCACCGCAGCCTCAACCTGCTGGGCTCAGGCGATCCTTCTACCTCAGCCTTCCAAGTAGCTGGAACTACAGGCACATGCCACCACGCCTGGCTATTTTTTTTTTTAATTTATCGTAGAGATGAGGTTTTACCAAGTTGCCCTGGTTGATCTCGAACCCCTGGACTCAGGCAATCATCTCACCTCAGACTCCCAAAGTGCTGGGATTACAGGTTTAAGCCACCATGCCTGGTCAACTACTAAGATATTTTAAGGCAGTGGATACTATGACGATGGGAAATTTAGGCAATGCTGTAGTTAAAATGAAACACTATTTCTCTCTATGACATATTTATTTTCATAAGATTATAAGAGGGTCCATGTTTAAATTTAGTGGAGTAATCCCAAGTATAGTGGCAATTTGAGCCCCAGTATTAAATCTACACTACTTTGAATTTGATGCCTTTTAGTAAATGTTAATTATGAACCTGCATTACAGAGGTGCAAATGCCAATCAATGCCCTTTTATCTTTATGTTGTATAATGTTTTTAAAGTATATCTTAGATTTTTAATTGGATAAAGTTATGAGCCTTTGTTTTTATTTACTTAAAGATAGAAATATAGATATAGATATGTGTTTGTGTGTGATTTTTAGTTTCTGTATCATTTTGATAACTTATAGTGATAACTTCTAAAGGTTACAGGAAAGGGAGAGGGAGGGAGAAAGAGCTGGTACCTTATAGGCATTCTTCTAGTTCCAAGGCTTTTCAGATCACCTCTGAGGGATGGAGGTCTGTGATTAAGAGAGGGCCGTAGTAGCCTCTCCTTGACACAGGATGGCTAGCCCTCGTGTCTGAAGTATCAGTCCTGCTGCATGTTGATATGGGACAAAACTTAAAAAGTCCCAAGCACACTGGTTAGGGGTCTTGTATTATTTAAGCAATTGAGTTTTCTGGTGGGTGAATGGGGTACATACAGAGATAAGATATTTGTTCTCTTATCCAGAGGCTCCCTCTGGGTTAAACATTGAGCTACCTATTTCCAAAGGTGCAGCCCATGATACCCCGAAGGATTTGGAGAACCTGAAGTTTACTGGTAATACCAGCAAGCCAAGCAGCAGCAAAAAAAGACAGATAGGCAGCTTTCATCGAGCAAGAAATTTCTCTACTGTGAGGGAGCTCAACTGACATCTCCCTTCTCAGGGGTCATTGAAACACAAAAAGAATATGGTTCTGTACCAAATAATAATAATAAACACCAACCCTGAGGAAGTGGTGGCCCATGGAACAGGCCTCTGCCCAACACAAGTTGTGTTGACAGACAGCAGTAGGCAACAAGGTTAAAGTTAAATTCCGGCCTAAGTCACTCTAAGGGTGGCTTAGATTCATTTAGTAAACCAAGAGTAGACCCCCCCAAAAAACTGTTCAAGAGTCAGCAGTCATGTTCATGCATCCTGCTCAGGAAGCAAATTGTTTTATAAGCTTTAAAGGAGTTTGGATCATAATTCCAAAAGAGACAGTCATGAATGTTAATATCCTGAAAGATTATAACCCCTAACATCTAATATTCCAAAAATCACAATCCCAAAAAACTAAAATCTTGAACGTTGAAATGCTGAAAGCTGAATTCTGGGGAAGACGTTAGTGCGATTTTGATTGTATGCAGGACAGTAGCATCATGTTAGGCAGCACTATTCCTTGTTATTGTCATTGTTTAGAAATTAAGTATTGTTTAGAAATTAAGCATGGTTTAAGGAGATGTGTTTGGGTGCCAAGTTGACAAGTGATGAACTTGTGGAGATAATTTCAGTTATCACCTTGACTCGATTAAGGAATACTTAGAAACCTACTAATGCAATATTTTGAATGTGTCTATGAGGGTGTTTCCAGAGGAGATTAGTGTGTAATCTGAGTGGACTAGGTGAGGAAGATCTGCCCACAGTGTTGGCAGCAACCATCTAATCGGCCGAGAACCTGGAGAGAACAAATACAAAAGGCAAACTGATCTGGTGTCTTGGTCACCAGAAATTTGTATCCATAGAAATACATTATCACAACGTTGACTTTGTGTATAAACATTTTGTGTGTACATAAAAACATTGAAACTTCTCTGATAAATGTAGAAAGGTCTTTTTTGCACATTTGTGAAAAATACAATTTCTCACTTTTTAGGTGGCTGCATATGTAGTAGTGACTCCTTGCGGTTTTTGGTCCATCTCATTGAAAGACTGAGGTTATCCATCACAGTGCTTCAGATGACTGCAGTTATAAGAAGGGTGCACACAATTACCATCTGTAGTGATATATATATATACATGTATGCATTTTGCTTTTTAACATATTTCTTTATGAATACACTTAATCTTCCAATACCTGCTATACCTGTGCTACAGTTGTTAGTGCACCTGAGTACTTATGCTTTAAAAAAATGTACGTTATTATTGCCTACTTTATTGTGTAAAGTGACCTGTGAAGTATTCTGTCATATTTTTGTTTCTCAAAAATATCATTTTTAATAATGTAAATAAATGTTTTTTTAAATAATTTACTTAAATTATTTTTTCAGAATTATATTTTTGCAATTTCAACATTTGGGATTATGGCATTCACAATTGTCTTTCCAGATTATGATTGGCTCCTGATTTAAAGATTCTTTTAACAGCAGCACCCAGCACAATGACACTTCAAACCAGAGAAAGCTGCCAGGCAGGACCCACAGTGGGTTGTACCAGGAATAGCTGCAGCTGTAGGTGGCAGCCTGTCTATGGCAAATGGAGTAGGATTAGCTAAATTTTGCAGTGTCTCATGTATTGGCTAATTTAAATGATTTAACCGGCTTCAAGCCATAGCTGTTTCTAGTTGTCCGGTATCCTGAGCTGAGGCAGTTAGGACAGGTGTATAACTATACAGAGTGTGGGAATCCATATTGGTAATGGTTGGAGTGTGGACTTAATCAGCAGCTCAAGAAGGAGAACTGATCTACCTCCTGCCAGGGCTTCAACACTGGGTAAGGCAACATTTAAAAACAAACAACAGCAACATAAACTTTATTATACTTGTTCAAAAGACAGAATCCTCCTCCAAACCCCTTGAATTGACTTTCTTGATCAGGAGTCTAGGAATTTACAGGTTTAACATTTCTCCAGGTAAAGTTAATTAACAGTAAGGTTTTTTGAGAGCTCAGTTGTGCTCCAGAGTTAGCCTGTTGGGTTTAGAAGGCTAGATCTGTCCCTGGAGCCCCTGAGTTCCTTACTTTACTCTTTAGGTCCCAGCTTTCATGCTGTAAAATTGGGTAGAACACTGGCGCCTACTTCTTCAGACTGTATGAGCATTAATTGGAATAATATGTGTGAAGTACTTATAGTGCTTGCTATATTCAAGTGCTTGTGTTAATCTTAAATAACTTTAAAAACTTTTTTAAAATGAGCTTTAAAAATTCATTGAAGAAAAGGTAACTACAAGAATTCAATTTTTTAAAACACTTCCTTTAAAAGGATTGTGATAGTTGCATCTGATTTAAAGAAATCAGGAGCCAATCAAGTATATTTCCCAATACTTTTTAATTTTAGTAGTCATTGATCAGGGTATCCATGAGAAAAACCTCTTTCTCTTAGTCCATCTTCATTTGAAATAAATCATCTGTAATTTCTTGGAGCACTCATATCTTCCTGAAGTCTTTAAAACTGTGTTGATAGTGTATGTTTTATAGGAAAAAAGAAAGCAAGGGGGAAAAAAGGTTTTCTTTTAGAAACATATATTTATTTTATTTTAAAGATGTCGGGTACAATTCAGGATTAGGTACACAAGTGGACATCTTGTAGGTAAAGTTTGGGCCTCCCTTTAGTTCCCACTTAGCCTGGTTTGATATCAGTTACCCTTATTGATGTTGTTTCCCCCCCCCCCCCCACGGCAATATCCTGCTGCTGCCAATCCCTTTCTTATAGTATTATGGTAAATGTTCAGGGTCCACTTAAGGGTGAGAACATGTGGTACTCTGTTCTTTGTAAGAAAGGCTTTCTTAAAAGCCTTTAACTCTTCATTCCATCAAGAGAGAATTGATTGCTACCTGCTTGCAACTTTAGAAGCTGAAAAGATTTTATTGGCATTTCCAAGATCTATTTTCTCCTTTCACTTCTTGACCACAGTGAAAGAAAAATTATCTAGTAAGATAATGTCAGTGGTCTGCAAGAAAATTTGAAATGTTTTTTCCATTTATAAGAAAATATGTTTCCTTCTCAAAGGATAACACCTCTCTGTTAAAGGGAAATTGATATTTTTCAAAATTAGGGGTTTTTTTCCCAGTTTTATGGAAACAAACATCGATAAATAAAATTGTATGTATTTAAAATGTACAACATGATGTTTCAGTATACATATACATTATAAATACTTCCCACAGATATCCATCACTTCCCACAGATACTTTTTTTGTATGTGGTGAATATATTAAGATCTCTCTTAACAAAAAAATTAATTTTAAAATAATAACAAGATTTGTATTTTTTCTGTTGACACAGGGTTTAGCTGGCTTCTACCTGTATTATTAATGTTAAGTGACAGTTTTATTTTATTAGAATGTGATTGTTAACACAATAATATAGTTTTACATATTAATTTTATAAGAACTCTCACTGAATAAAATAAATAGGAAGCTACATTTCTTTCTATTTTATTGGTTAAATTACAAATTTTTTTTAAATAAGAAGCTACTTCCTATTAAAAATAGGAAAGCATCTATCCAGTTACCTTACTCATTAAAATTATAAAAATAAATAATATTTAATTTGTTAAATCTTCACTACTAATAGTTGGTTAGAGTCAAAGAAACTATTAGCAACTTTTAGTGAGACAATCTACTTTCTTGTTGGTCAGTCTACAAAACTTGAACTTGTATACACTATATTTATAAAGAACATTTTTAAATAGTTTTAAAGTACTTCTTAAAATACACAAGTTACTTTCTCATATCTTCATGAGCAACATCCTCAGACTTTATGCTACCCTGACTGCTTTTAGGGATCTCATTTACCATTGGAAAAAAGAACTTATTATATCTTTAATGTATTCAGAGGACAGTCTGGTGTTCATAGAACATGTTTGCTATACATTTTATATTTTCTATCAACCCAGTGTTTATCCACATGTATCACTGTCTAATCCCTTTAAATGTCTAAGTATGCATGCCAATAATCACAATAATCAGAATATTAACAATATAATTGGTATTTATTGTATATCCACTGTTTACCAAGGCAACAGTCTAAGTTATGTTATATAGTTATTATTTCATTTATCCCTCCAATCGCTGCTAGGATAAAAATCATATCATCTCGATCTTCTTACAAAAAAGAGGTGAGGAATCTGAGAGGTTAAAGTAAATTGTCTAAGGCCACAAAACTCTTAAGTGGAAAACACACAATTCAAACTCCAGCTCCTTTTAACACCAAAGTCCATTCTCTCAGTCACCAGCCAAATGGCTTGCCTCTGCTGGGGAAGTAGCCCACTCTCCAGGGCACACCCACTACAGAGAGGTAATATTCTCTACTTACTTGCTTTTATTATTGAACGCCCCCTTCTTCTTTCTTATCAGCACAGTACAATAGAAATATAAAGCATGTCCATGTCACACATATAATTTTGTATGTTTTTGTACATATTTAAAAATACACTTAAAAGTAAACAGGCAAAATTAATTTTAACTTTTTTTTTTTTTTTTTAGTTGGAGTCTCACTCTGTCACCCAGAATGGAGTGCAGTGGCCACTCCCGGCCACTGCAGCCTCGACCTGCTGGGCTCCGGTGATCCTTCCAGCTCAGCTTTCCAAGTAGCCAGAATTACAGGCATGCGCTACCATGTCCGGCTGATTTTTTGATTTATT
>NW_007251873.1:72039-102927 GCF_000164805.1 Carlito syrichta
TACAGGCATGCGCTACCATGTCCGGCTGATTTTTTGATTTATTGTAGAGATGAGGTCTCACTGCCCAGGCAGGTCTCAAACCCACGGGCTCAGGCAATCCACTCACCTCAGCCTCCCAAAGGCATGGGATTACAGGCTGAGCCACTGAGCCCGGCTTCACATTTTTAATTAATCCAATATATTAAAAATATTTTCATTTCAGCATGTATCACTGGCCACACCATAGGTATCCAATAGTCACATATGGGAAAGTGCAGGTTTAACTTCTTCAAACTAGATCCAGAGGATCTCTGCTATAAATACAAATATTGTCTTATCACAAAGATTAAAAAGTCTAAATTATCGCAGCATTTAAAACCACAATAATCCATTAATTTTCATAAAGAATCTTCATGAATATTTTACTATAAATCCATTAATGAAGTAAGAAATCATCTTTCCAAATAAATGCTGATCATGGCAGTAACACAATGGAATACCATTCAGCCATTATAAAGACAAAATCATGTCTTTTGCAACAACATGCATGGAACGGGAGGTCATTATCTTACATGAAACAACTCAGAATCAAAAAGTTAAAAACCACCTGTTCTCATTTATAAGTGGGAGCTACATAATGTGTACACATGGACATCGTGTGTGGAGTAATAGGCACTAGAAACTAGGAAGAGTGGGAGGATGGAAGAAGAAGGGTGGGAGGATGAGAGGGGAAGGATAAGAAATTACCTAATGGGTACAATGTATATTATTTGACTGATGCTTACACTACAAGCCCAGACTCTACAGCTGCGCAACATCCATGTAGCAAAACTGCACATGTATTCCTTTAATATTATTTAAAATATCAGGAGTAGGATCTTGGAACACGAGCTATGAAAGCTCACCACATTTTTGCCCATCTTCAGGTTAGGCCACCTTGAATCCTGAGCAAGATAGATGTCATCACTGTCATTGGAGGTTACACTCAGGTTTATAAACCATTGGCATTTCAACATTTACAGTTCAAGAGTTTACTGTTCAGTTATCTTTAGAAATGACTGTGTAATTAGCACCGTCAGTGTGAGGTGTGAGGGTATTATGGAGGAAGTTTGTTTTCAGAAAATGTTTTAAGGGGAGAGTAGCACTTTGACAACGCATATGTCAGGAATCTTACAAAATGTCTTACATATTTTTTTTTAATTACAGAAACTCCAGATGGTTTTACCATCTTTAGTTTATCCTTTTGTTATATGGCATGTATTAACCCTGTTTAAAATGCCAGATACAGCAAAGCTTCAAAAGTAAAACATTTCATGAAACTTTATATTTTTAAATTATGAAAGACTGCTCTAATATCACAAAGTATTCTAAATGGCATTTGTTATGAAGATTTCCATTATTGATTGTAACTATTTAAAACTTAGCTACATTAAATATAATTACTATATTTTCTAGTGCCAGATTGCATGCCTTTTATATTCCTCATCTCTCCCCTTAATAATCTGTAAAAGTTGGCAATCAGTTACTTGTCCTACTATGGTTTAAGGTTTTAAAAGGCAAGTAAGTAGAACTAATACATTTTCAAAATATTAAAGTGGGTATAATATTTACCTTGAGTTCATGTATTATAAATTTGATACATAAGGAAAAAAATACAAATAAATAACTTTTTTAAAAGAAAAAAGACAACAGACTTATAAAGTTTATCCATTTATGTTTTACAACACTCACTCTTTGGCTTTGAAGTTCTTCAACTTTTCCTTACTTGTTTCATGAGGGTATTTTTGAAATTAAACGAAACAATGCAGAAAAAGTGTTTGCACATTTCTGGTAACACAAAGACATCTCAAACTGGTTTCTCCTCCTTCTCCTTTTTTTTCTCTTTTTTTCACAATCATCATAAAAATTACAATTAATTTGTCCAATATCTAGCTCAAGAGTATGATACCTCACCTGGCTTGTAAGAGTCAATTGTTAAATGTTCAGAAAACTTGTGAGCTGGTTGTTAAACATAGTCATTATTAAACTTTATAAACGTTCAATTACATAAATTATGTAAAATGTGGATACAATAAATCCTAAGAATACAACCTCCTAATTATTTTAACCTATTTTATATCATCTATGCTCTTGGTGTTATTTGCATCCATTGTAGCTGTATGGTGGAAATATTCTATACTGGTGAGCTATGGTGCACCTGTTCCTAACTCTGCATTCAGTGACATTGTGTTAGTAGCTTGAAACTGGCAATTGTGGAGTATTTACAGCACAAAAATTATCAAATACCAAAAATTAAAGTTACTCTTACCCTAAAAATAATTTGTTAAAATTACTTAGGGAAGGAAGCAACCAAAAAAAAAGGAAAAGCAAGAAAGAGAAAGAAAGGAAGGAAGGAGGAAGGAAGGAGGAGGGGAGGGGAGGAGAAGGGAGGGAAGAAGGAAGGAAGGAAGAAAATAAAGTAGAAGGAAGAAAATAAAGTAAAGAAGGAAAAGAAGAAAGAAGCAAAGAAAAGGAAAAGAAAATAAGAAACCCTCTCACAATTCCCCAGAATACGGTATGTCACAGTGACACAGGCACCAATGACACAGAGCTCCCAATGGTCAAAGCTGGAAAAATTTGAGCAAAAAAATAAATAAGCATTGTATTATGGACCAAAGTATAAAATAAATATTCATGGGTTGGCGCTGATATAAAAGTGTGTGAATAAATTAATAAATAGGAGAGAATAGATAAATCTCACCTACAGAAGAATTCCAAATAACTTATGTAGTCACTCCATCCACAAGGAAGTGAAACAGAATTCTACTCCTTCACAATGGGCTGCACCTACCGACTTCCTTCCAAAGAATGCAGTATAAAAGGGAGAAGAAAAAGATTAACTTTAACACAGAAAAACCTAACAAACACCACCTTGGCCAGGGGATCAAGGACAGTATCAGCAGTAGTAAATCATGTTTATAGTATGTATGAAGTAATACGAGGGGAAAACCCAAGAAACCTGAAATTCTCTTTTGGAGGGCAGGCCCCTTTTAGTACACTCAGAGTTTTTTCCTCCAGATCAAACTGTCAAAATTTTTATCTGGAAGCTTTGAGAAGGTTGTGTCACGATTTGTGGAAGAAATGTGTTGAGTTGTGGCAAACAGGTGACTGGTTCTTCCACCATTAAAATGCAACTGCTCATATCACTCTGAGTGTTCAGCAGTTTTTGAACAAAACTGGTATGACCCTGACACCCCAATTCACCCGATCTCCACAAAAGGGCATGTTTTAACAAATGTGGAAGAGGTGAAACAAACAAAAAACCAAAAAATGTCAGAAACACTAAAAGACATCAAAACTGACAGGTTCAAAAACTGTTTTGGGCAATGGAAAAAATGTAGATCCTGAGAAATTTTAATTTATTAGTTAACTTCTCCAATTAAAATTAAAGTTTGCTCAACATGTTCATAAGAAATGTGATTTAACATCAAATAACTAGTAAAAAAGATAATAGAACACACTCTAGTATCTTTGTCAAAGTCTATCTCGAAGGTATATCTTTTTAAAATTCATCAGTAACACTTGGGATATTTTCAGTTTCATATTGTTTTAAAAAATCAAGGGTTTTTAAAATTTGTTTATTTGGTTCAGAGCTCCTTTGAGGCTTGACTTGCAAACAACATAGTGATATAAGAGTTCTTTTACTAGAAAGTCTGAAAAATAATAAACAATTTTACTATTTCCTTGATAGCCAAGCACATACCTCTTGGTTTTCTCTCATGGAAATGCTATTACTAAAATTAGTCAAGGAAAATTGGTGAGTTAAACATAAACCATTATTAGAGAAAACTAGATTTGTGACTTCCAAACATGGATTACTACAAATATAGACATGGAATAAGAAAATTCATTGACTAAGATTCCTTTGGGCTAACATAATATTTTCTGTTGTATTAGCCGCAGAGGACACATGGAAATAATACTGTAAGTTTCTTGCAAAAATAAATCCCCTTTAGTGCTTATATTGCATTAAATTCTTTGTATTTGGGGGCACTAAAGGGAAAATATCATTCTTCTGTAGCCTCAAGATAGTAATTTTAAAATGTTTTAGCAATTTAAGATAGACATATAATGCATAAAAACCCCAACAATGACCCTTTTTGTTGCTAAATTCATAAATACAGTTCAGTTCTTTTCTTACTTTGCTCACAGTAGTATTTGATAGTATTGTTCACTTTTCTTCTGAACATACACAAATCCAGAGCTCTCACTTGTAATTTTCCTCCTACCTCTCTGGTTTTTGTTATCAATTTTTTTATGGCCAAATAATAATTGTACATATTTCTGTGATACATGTGCTATCTTGATTCATGCATACAAAATGTAGTGATCAAATCAGGGTAATTGGGATATTTATCACTTCAAACATTTATTTTTGTATTTTGTATTTTTTGAGTTTGAGTCTCACTCTGACCCCCAGACTGGAGTGCAGTGACACGTTTCCTGCCATCACAGCCTCGACATGCTGGACTCCTCAATCCATCCGCCACAGCCTTCCAAGTAGCTGGAACTACAGGCACGCGCTACCATGCCTCGCTAGTTTTTGATTTATTGTAGAGATGAGGTCTGGCCAAGTTGCCTGGGTGGGTCTCGAACCCTCGGGCTCAGGCAATCCACTCACCTCGGTCTCCCAAAGTGCTGGGATTACCGACTGAGTCACCGAGCCCAGCCTCAAACATTTATTATCTATTTGTGTTGGGAACATTCCAAATCTTCCCTTCCATATATTCTGAAATAAATAATAAATGATTGCTAACTGTAGTCATTGTACCATGCTATTGAACACTGGAACTAATTCCTACTATCTAACTTTATTTCTGTACCTATTAACCAAGGTTTCTTCATCTGGTTCTCCTCCCTCTGATTTCCAGACTGTTATAACCACCCTTTCACTCTCTACCTCTCTGATATCCACCTCTTGGGCTTCCACATGTGAGTGAGAACATGTGACATACCTTTCTCTGCTGTGGCTTCTTTGACTTAGCACAATGTACTTCAGTTCCATTCATGTGGCTGCAGGTGACAAGGCTTCATTCTTTTTTATAGTTTGGTAATATTTCATTGTGGATACAAATTACATTTCCTTTATCCATTCATCCATTGATAGGCACTTTGATTCTAAATCTTGGCTATTGTGAATAGTGCTGCAATAAACAATAAACATGGGAGTACAGGTATCTCTTGGATATATTGATTTATTTCAAATATATGCCCAGCAGTGGGACTGTTGGATCACACAGTAGTTCTATTTTTATTTTTATTTTTGAGAAACCTTCATACTATCTTCCACTGTGTGTGTGCTTATTAACATATCCACCAACAGGATATAGCATTCCCATTTCTCAGCAGCTGTTAATTTTTGCCTTTTAAATAACAGCTATTTTAACTGGAATAAGATCATATCTCATTGTCGTTTTGGTTTGCATTTCCTTGAGGCTTAGTAATGGTGAGCATTTTTTAAATAAACGTTGGTCATTTTTAAGTCTTTTGTAGAAGAATGATCTATTCATATACTTTGCCCACTTTTGAGTTTTGTTTTTCCTGATGTTAGATTGTTTGAGTTCCGATTATATTCTGAATACTAGTCACTTGTTGGATGAATACTTGCAAATATTTTCTTTCATTCTACAGGCTGTCTCCACTCTGTTTACTGTTTTCTTTGCTGTGCAGAAGCTTTTTAAATTTAATATAGTCCCATTTGTCTATTTTTGTTTTTGTTGCCTCTGCTTTTGAAGTCTTAGACATAAAATTGTTGCCTAGACAAATGTTATGAACTGTTTTTCCTAAATTTTATTCCAATGATTTTAAGGTTTTAAGTATTACGTTCAAGTCTTTAATCCATTTTGAGTTTATTTTTGTATATAGGGATCTAGTTGTATTCTTCTGCATTTGAATATCATTTTTCCAGTACAATTTATATAAGACAATATCCTTTCCTCAATGTATGTTATTGGCACCTTTTTGAAAATGAGTTGGCTTTAAATGTGTGAATCTATTTTGGGGTTCTCCGTTTTGTTCCATTAATTTATGTGTATTTTTTATGCCATTATCATGCTATTTTGGTTATTGTAGCTTAATAGTATAATTTAAAGTCAAGTAGTGTAATGCTTTCAACTTTATTCTTTTTGCTCAGAATTGTTTTAGATATTTGGGGTTTTGTGTGGTTGCATACAAATTTTAGAACTTTTTTCTATTTGTTTGATGAATGCCATTGCTATTTTAACAGGGATTGCATTGAATCTGTTGTTTGCTTTGGGTAGTACTGAACAGTTAACAATATTAATTATTTCTATTATAAACATGGAATATCCTTCCATTTGCTGCGTCCTCTTCAATTTCCTTCATCAGTGTTTTGATAGTTTTTGTTGTAGAGATCTTTTACTTCTTTGATTGAATTTATTCTTAAATAATTTTTGTAGCTATTTTGAATGAAATTAATTTATCTCTATTTTGGATTGCTTGCTGTTTGCATACAGAAATGCTATTGATTCTTCTATGTTTGTTTTGAATCCTGAAATTTTCCTGAATTGTTTGTCAGTTATAGCAGTTTTGTATGGTGTTTAGGTTTTTGTATATATAAGATCATGTCATCTGAAAAAAAATAATAATTTGACTCCTTCCTTTTCAAATTGGATGACATTTATTTCTTTTTCTTAATTTATTGCTCTGGCTAGGACATTCAGTACTATGGTGACGATGAGCATCACTGTCTTGTTCTAAATCTTAGATAAAAGATTTTGAATTTTTCCAGAGTTAGTATAATATTAGCTATGGGATTGTCATATAGATTTTCTGAGTTTTTTTTAAATCATTTTGGGCTTTGTTCCTTCTATATCGTTTGTTGAGAATTGCCATCATGAAGAGATGCTACATTTTAATTAATGCTTTTTAAGCATCTGTTGAAATTATAACATGCTTTTGATCCTTGATTCTGTTGATATGATATATCGCATTTCTTGATTTGCATATATTGAAGTAACCTTTCATTCTTAGGATGAGCCTCAATTGATTGTAGCAAATGGCCTTTTTAGTGTGTTGTTGAGTCTGGTTTCCGTATTTTATTGAGAATTTTTTCATTGTGTTTATAAGGGATATTGGGCTGTAGTTTTATTTTTTGGCTGTGTTATTGCCTGGTTTTGGTATCAAGGTAATGCTGTTTTATATAATGAGTTTGGAAGTATTGCCTTATCTTCAATATTTTAGAATAGTTTGAATAGAAATTGTATTTGTTTCTTTAAATGTTTGAAATAATTCATCAGTGAAGACATCAGGTCCCGGGCTTTTCTTTGATGAAAGACTTTTTACTACTGATTTAATCTAGCTACTTATTATTGGTATATTCAGATCATCCATCTATTCATGGTGCAATCTTGGTGCATTGTATGAGTTCAGGAATTCAGTAATTTCGTTTAGTTTCTCAAATTTATTGGCATACAGTTTTTCATAATAGTCTCTAATGAAAAGATTGGAATCTTGTCTTCACTGTTGAACTCTTCAAAACATTTAAAGAAAAAAATATCAATCTTTCTCAAACAGCTCTTTTTAAAAGTGTTTTTATAAAGGAATCCTTCCACACTCACTTTATAAGGCTAGCATTACCCTGATTGTCAAAGCCCAGATATATGCTACAAGAAAAAAAATTACCAGCCAATATCTCTGATTAACATAGATGCAAAAGTACTCAACAGAATACTTGCAAACCGAATTCAATGGCACATTAATAGGTTCATTTACTATGATCGAGTGGGATTCATCACAAGGATGATTCAATATATGCAAATGTTGTAATTAAATGCAACACATTAGCAGAATAAAACAAATAAACCATGTGATTATCTCAATAGATGCAGCAAAAGCATCCTTTTATGATTAAAAAAAATTCTTAACAAATTAGATGTAGAAAGAGCATATCTTAACACAACAAAGGTCAAGCATGACAAGCCTGTAGCTTCCAACATACTGAATGAGGAAAAGTTTAAATCTTTTCCTCTAATATCATGAATAAGACAAGGATGCCCATGTTCACCATCTCTATTCAACATAGTACTAGACGTTCAAGCCAGAGCAATTAAACAAGATAACAAATTAATAGGTATCAAAATCAGAAAGAAGTTAAATTGTCCGTGTTTACAGATGTTATAATTTTATATAGAGAAAAGCCTAAAGACCCCACCAAAAAACTTGCAGAACTAATAAACAAATTCAGTAAAGTTGCAAGTAACAAATTGACATACAAGTAAATATCAGCAGCATTTCTATACAATAACAGCAAACCTTATGAAAAAATGTTTAAAAATTACATTTTCAATACTTACAAAAATGTAAAATACTTAGTAATAAGTTTATCCAAGGAAGTAAAAAGGCTGCTACTTTGAACACTATAAAACTTCAAAAGAAGACACAAATAAATGTCTTAAAGATAACTAAAGATATTCCACGTTCATGGATAAGAATAATTAATATTGTTAAAATGACCTTACTACTCAAAGTAATCTACTGATTCAATGCAATCGTTATCAAAATTCCAATGACATTTATCAAAAAATAGAAAAAAACAATTCTAAAATTTATATGGAACCACAAAAGAACATGAATAGCCCAAACAGCATTGAACAAAAAGAATTTAGTTGGAAAATCACAATTTCTGACTTCAAATATACTACAAAGTAATAATAATCAAAACAACGTGGTCTTGACATAAAAACTGATACACAGTGAGAGAGAATAGGACATAAAAACTGACCCACAATGAAAGAGATTAGGAAGTCCAAAAGTAAACTCACAAATTTATAAACAATTTTTTACAAGGGTGCCAAGAACACACAATAAGCAAAAAACAGTCTCTTTAATAGTGTTGGGGAACTGTATCCATATGCACCAGAATGCAATTAGACTTTGTAGCTAGATTTTTAAAATACTGTTCTATTCTAAATATTTAATACTATTTCATTATTGAAAGTCATCAAGTTTGTAAACATATTCTAACAGAATTAAACATACTATCAATACTTTAATTATTTAATCATAATTAAATAAATTTTTTCTAACCTTGAAGATATTATGTCCTCAATGAAAATGTAGGAACATTTTTGTCCTACAAGTACAAGCACAAATTTTTTTCTAATTTTCAAAATGAAATTTAGTCTACTTCATTGAAATTACCATTCCTTCTTTGGAAGAGATAGTATTAATCCACTGACATATGAGAGCGTCAAGATACTATTAAAGATTTAACATGTATTATTTAAAGTAAAATCCAACATTCAGATAAAGTTAATCTATATGCCATATCCATCTTATTTGAATGAAAAAGCAAGCAGGAAGTATTTGACAAGTGACAATTAGCAGGAAACTTGTATTTGAAAAAAATGAGAATGGAGTTTTAGTTTCCACTAAATCTTTTGGCAAAGTTTAATAAAACTGTTTCTTCAATGACTCTGAATATATTTTCAAGAATATTTTAAATCATTAACTACCTTCTTTTTTAAGTGTTCTTATATTTGAAAATGTAGCATTGATCTGGCAAAAGTAAAAGTAAAATTTTAAACTTTTTCATGCAAGACATGTAAGACACTGATGTATGAAAGTGCCAAGTGTTTTCTCTTACTAAGAATGCGGCGGCCTTGCTTCTCAGAGATTGGGTATTTACTCCCTACTTAATATGAATTTTGGAAAATCTCATTCTAAGATAGATGAACAAGTCACAGAACCTTGTCAAGGGTTTGTCATTAGGAAAAAAATAAGCCTCCGTTGTCTTAAATATTTATTACTAATTCTCTTTCTCAAGATTGATGCGTTTATATGTATGTGTGTGTGTGTGTGTGTGTGTGTGTGTGTGTGTGTGTGTGTGTGTGTGTGTGTGTGTAGAGAGAGAGAGCAGGGATGGGGAGAGAGAAGCCGCAAGGTCTTTACATGAAAATTGAAATTGTCATTTTTTTTTCTCACCTACAAAATACATTAGAACTTAGGATATTTCAACCCATGCTATGATAATTCAATTCTCTATTGACCATGGAGCCTTAAGGAAAAGAACTTCCCCAGATACCTTCAATTTTATAAAAACAAATTAGAGAATTGCGGCTCTTGAAATAAATCCCTTAATATTTACTATGTGCACATATGCATTCAAAGTCTAAATATTCTGCAAACACACATTAGAATTTTGGATCACTGTTGCATCTATAAGTATACTACTATTGGTTTATAAACATGCCAATCTCTTTTCAGTTGCCATATAAAGCTGTCCTCTCTGCTTTAAAAACAACCATTTCACCCTTTACCTCTACCTTATCTAGCAAATTTCTATACTCCCTCACCTCCATGTATTTAGCTCACAAATCTGTTGTGAGAGTCTCTTACCCTGGAACAAAAGGGGGAGGAGTGCTAGTTAATTTCGTCTTCCTCATTGTTTTAAATACTCTTTGCTTGTAAATCTTTATGTGTCAACCATTACTATGTTATAATCATGTATGTGCATGCCTCTCTCATCCATCCATTACCTTCAGAAAATTTCTACTGGGGAAACTTAGTAATACAGATCTCCCAATTCCCAACATCTTGCATAATTTCCACCTGAATATTGGTATTCATTAGATTAATATTGGCTTCATGAGTGATCATGGTCACTAGCATGGTCCCAGGGTAATCTAGTTAAATTGCTTATCAATAAAAATAAAAACTATTTCAAAACATTCTAACATATGGTAACACAATTTTTGCCCAAAGGTATTCATGTACAGTTATGTTTCTACTCCTTGTGACAGTCCTTACAATGGTTAGAATGCTGTCTTTATTTAGAGCCCAAGTGTATATTGGTGTAACTTCAACAATATAATTGAATTCTCCTTCCTGACAAAACAAGTGTACCAACTGGTATTTTTTCACAGTGGTTGTACTTTTTTCTTTTTATTATTTTAAGGTAAAATGTTTCTTTTCTTTTCTTTTTTTTTGAGTTGGTGTCTCACTCTTGTCACCTAGACTGGAATGCAGGGTCATGCTCACAGCCACTGCAGCCTCGACCTTCCACCTCAGCCTTCCAAGTAGCTGGAACTACAGATACACGCCACCACACCTGGCTAGTTTCTCGTGTGTGTGATTTATTGTAGAGTTGAAATCTCTCCAAGTTGCCCAGGCTGGTCTCGAATTGCCAGGCTCACGCAATCCTCTCGCCTCAGTCTCCCAAAGTGCTGGAATTACAGGCTGAGCCACTGCACCTGGCCAGTAAAATGTTTCTTATCTCTTTCAAATATTCCAAAGGTTAAATAATTATCAAACATATAACAAATCTGGGCAAATTCTTTTATGTATTTTTAAACGTATCTTTTGAAATATGACATGGAAACAGAAAACATTATTTTCAATATAAAGTGATTAGCCTAAAGTGTACTAGTTAAGTAGCCTGAAATATTTCAATTTAATAATCCTATAATAGAGGCAAATGATGAATATTTAACTAATGCTGCTTATTGCTTAAAAATACTATCACTTGTAAGCTATGCACTTGTTCCTAAGCTTATGCACATTAAATTAAAATGTTGGTGCTTTTTGGAGCCAAACTCTCCTCTAAACTCTCCTCTAAAATATAAGCCCTGGCAACTTTTGATCAATTTCTTCTTCCTACAGCTTTGCCTATTCCAAAATGGCATGTAAATGGAATTAGACAGCATTTAGCTCTTTGAGTATGGCTTCTTTCTTAGCCTAATGCATTTGAAATTTATCCATCTTTTTTCCCTCTGTATTAATAGTTTATATCTTTTTATTGTGGAGTTGCATTTCATTGTATGAACACAGTACAGTTAGTTCATTAATTTATCAGCCAAAATATATTTGAATTATTCTAAGTTTTTTTGTGATTATAAATAAAAGTGTTATAAACCTCCATAGGTTTTTCTGTGAGCATGAGTTCTGTTTCAGTCTGATAACTCCCTAGGAATGGGATTGCTGGGTAATGTAAGTGTATATATAATTTTACAAGAAACTGCCAGACTGCTTTCCACTTGCCTTCCCATCAGCAATGTTTGAGAATTTTATTTTGCACAGAGCCACCTCAATTACACTTGGTATTTTCGGTCATACTAACGTTATGAATTTTATTATAGTAATTCTAATATGTGTGTAGTGGTATATCATTGATTTTAATTTATATTTCCCTAATATTTAATGCTACAGAGCATCTTTTCTACTGCTTATTTGACATTCATATTTTTGTCTATTTGCCTATCTTGCTTATTTTGAGTTTTTTGTTTCTTCTTAAGGAGTTTTGAGAATAATTTACTTATGCTTCATATATACATATATATGTACATTTTGCAAAAATGTGCTTTTCAAACATTTCATTTTTAATTTTTTTTTAATTTTAATGATGTGGGGTACAATTCAGGATTAGGTATACAAGTGGTCATCATACAGGTAAATTTGAGCCTCCCTTTGTCCCAACTTTTGGCTACTTTGAGATCAGGTACCCTTATTGATATTATGTGCTCCCAGTTCCCCAGCAGTTTCTGGCTACTGTCAATCACTTTATTGTATTATAGTATATGATAAGGGTCTGCTTATGAGTGAGAACATATTCAGTTTCTGTTTCTGTGATAAATAACTATTATAGGCTCTAAATTCATCCAAGTTACTGCAAAGTCCATAATGTTGTTCTTCTTTATGACTGTGGAATATTTCATTGTGTATATGTACTTTTTTTTATCCAGTCCAGTTTCAATGGGCAGCATGGTTGGCTCCATGTTTTTGCTGTTGCAAATAGCGCTGCAATAAATATGTGTGCAAGCATCTTTTTTGTAGAGTGATTTAAGGTCCTCCAGGTATAGTCCCAGAAGGGGGATTGGTGGGTCATATAGAAGGTCAACTTCTAGTTCTTTTAGAAATGTTGCCCATTGAAGCTGGACTGGATAAAGAAAATGTGGTGCATATACACAATGGAATATTATGCAGCCATGAAGAAGGACAAATATATGGACTTTGCAGCAACTTGGATGGATTTGGAGTCGATCATACCCAGTGATCTATCACAGAAACAAAGAACAGAGTACCACATGTTCTCACTCATAAGCGGACCTTGAACAATTATAATACTATAAGAAAGCATTTGGCAGTAATGGGAAACTGTCAGGGGAGGTGGGGTGGGAATGGCAGTTTGAGGGAAAACTGCTAGGGGAGGGGAGAAGAGGTGGGATTGGGAGTTGAGGGAAACTGCTAGGGGAGGGAGGGGCATACCTCATCAACAAGGGTACCTGCATAATCATTGTCCGTATACCTAACCCTGAACTGTACCCTACATCTTTATGATAAAAAAGAAAAAAGAAAAAGAAAGAAAGAAATCGCCGCACTGTTTTCCATAGAGGTTGACCTAGTTTGCATTCCCACTGACTGTTTAGAAGGGATTCCTTTTCTCTGCATCCTGGCCAGCATCTGTTGTTGTTTGTTTTATTAATGATTCCTATTCTTACTGGAGTTAGGTGTTATCTCAGTGTGGTTTTGATTTGCATTTATCTGATGATTAGTGAGGCTGAGCATTTTTTCATGTGTCTGTTGACTGCTAGTATGTCTTCTTTTGAGAAGTGTCTATTCATGTATATTGACCATTTTGGGGGACAGTTTGCTTTTTTCCTTTCAGCACATGAGTTTTCTATAGGTCTTGGATGTTAGACCTTTGTCAGATACACAGTTGGCAAATATTTTTTCCCTTTCTGTTGGTCTTCTCCCCACTATCTTGATGGTTTCTTTTGTTTTGTACAAGCTTTTCAGTTTTATGAGGTTCCACTTGTCAATCTTATCTCTTATGGCATAAGCTTTTGGGGTTTTGATCAGGAGTTGGTTGCCTATTCTGATTTCCGTAAGGGTATCTTCTGTGTTTTCTAGCATTCTTGAGGTTTTACATTTAGGTCTTTGATCCATTTGGAGTTGATTTTTGTATACGATGATAGGTAGGGATCCTGTTGCATTCCTCCAAACATGATCAGCGACCTTTCCCAGCACCATTTATTGAATAGGTTCTCCTCTTTCCAGTGGTTGTTAGTGGAAGCTTAGTCAAAGATGAGTTGGTTGAGAAATTGAGGTTTTACTTCCAAAATCTCTATCCTGTTCCATTGGTCTATATGCCTATTCTTGTACCAATACCAGCCTGTTTTGATTATTGTAGCCTTACAATAACGTGTGATACCTCTTACTTTGTTTCTTTTGCAAAGGATTGTTTTGTCTTTTAGTGGTCGTTTATATGTCCCTATGAATTTCTGTATTGTTCCTAGGTCTGAGAAGAATGATGTTGGTAATTTAATGGGTACAGTGTTGAGTCTGTAAATTGCCTTTGGTAGGATGAATATATTAACAATATTGATTTTTTCCAATTCATGAGCCTGGAATATTTTTCCATTTGTGTCATCTTTGATTTATTTGAGCAATGTTTTGCATTTTTTGTTGTAAAGTTCTTTCACTTCTCTGGTTAGGAAGATGCTGAGGAATTTCTTTTCTTTTTCATTTTTGGCTATTGTGGATGGGATTGTGCTTTTTATCTGGTTCTCTACCTGTTTGTTGTTGGTATATAAGAATTCAACTGTCTTTTGCCATGTTTATTTTGTACCTTGAGATTTTGCCAAAGTCCTTTTTCAGTGCAAGGAGGTTTCTGACATATTCTCTTGGATTTTTGAGGTATAGGATTATATTGCCAGGAAAGAGGGATACCTTGATCTTTTTTCCTATTTGAATACCCCTGATTTCCTTCTCTTGTGTGATTGCTCTAGCTAGGACTTCCAACACTATGTTGAACAGGAGGGGTAAGAGTGGGCAGCCTTGTCTTCTTCCAATTTTCAGGGGAAATGCTTCCAATTTCTGTCAGTTTAGCAATATGTTGGCTATGGATTTATCATAGATGGATCTTACCATTTTGAGATATGTTTCTTCGATGCCTAGGTTTTCAAGGGTTTTTATCAAGAAGGGATGCTGGATTTTAACAAAATCTTTTTCTGCATATAATGGCATAATCATGTGGTTCTTGTTTTTACATTTGTTAATGTATTTAATTACATTTATGGACTTGCAGATGTTGAACCAGTCCTGCATTCCGGGGATGTAGCCTACTTGGTCTTGGGGAATTTTTGAGACGTGTTGTTGCATCCAATTTGCTAGAATCTTGTTGAGTATTTTGGCATATATGCTCAGCAGAAATACTGTCCTGTAGTTCTCTTTCTTAGTTGGATCTTTATCTGATTTGGGTATCAGTGTGATGTTGGCTTCATAAAAAGATTTGCAGAGCATTCTCTCTTTCTTGAATGCCAAGAATACTTTCAATATAATTAGTATTTATTCCTGGTTTTATGTTTTGTAGAATTTTGATGGAAATCCATCTGGTCCAGTGCTTTTTTTTTTTCTGTAAATAGTTTCTTATGATGAAGTCAATTTCCTGGGTTGTTATTGGTCTATTTAGGATCTCAATTTCTTCTTGTTTCAACCTTGGGAGGTTGTGTGATGACAGAAAGTCCTCCACTTCATTTAGGTTATCAAGTTTGTTTCCATACAGGTGTTCATATTAATCTCTGATAATCTTTTGTATATCTTCTGGGTCAGTTGTAACTTGATCTGTTGTGTTTCTGATTGTGTTTATTTGGACATTTTCTCTGTCTTTCTTGGTCATTCTGACTAGGGGTCCATCAATCTTGTTTACCCTTTCAAATAATCAGCTTTTTATTTCACTGAATTTTTCTATGATATTTTTGTCTTCTATGTCCCATATTTGGGCTTTTACTTTAGTGATCTGGATTATTCTGCTGAAGTTAAGGTTTTGGTGGTCTTTCCTTTCCAGTTCCCCTAGCTGATTTGGTAGGCTGTTAATTTGTTCTCTTTCTATTTTCTTGATGTGTGTTAAAAAAAGATATAAATTCACCTCCTGTACTGATTTCATGGCATCCCAGAGGTTTGGGTAAGATGTTTCTTTGTTTTCATTTGTTTTCAGGAAACTTTTAATTTCTTTTTTGATTTCTGTGTTTACCCAGTAGTCATTCAGCATCATGCTGTTTAGTGTCCGTGTCTTTGTGGGTTTAGGGGGAATTTTGCTTGTTGTAGCATTTATTTTTATACCATTGTGGTCTGAGAAAGTGCATTACAGTATTTTAATCTTGTGAAATGTGTTTATGCTTGGTTTATGGTCAAGGATGTGGTTGATCTGGGAGTACCTTCCATGTGGTGATGAGTGCTTGGTGAGTGGAATGTTCTGTAGGTGTCTACTAAGTCCATTTGGTCAAGCATCAAGTTGAGGTTCTGGATTTCTTTGTTAATTTTTCACCTAGATGATCTATCTAGGATTTTTAGTGGGGAATTTAAGTCTCCAGCTATGGTAGTGTTAGTGCCAATATCTTTTTTTAGTTTACTTAGTAGTTGCTTTATAAAAACTGGTGCTCCTGAGTTGATTGCATATATGTTTAGAATGGATTTTTCTTGTTGATGAGTCAAACCTTTATCATTATGTAGTGTCCTTCTTTAGTTTTTTAAATATTTGATAGCTTAAAGGTGGTTTTGTCTGATATTAAGATTGCAACTCCTGTCTTTTTTTGTAATCCATTTGCCTGGAAATCTGCTTTCCATTCTCTAACTTTGAATTTGTGGGCATCCTCTGTGGTGAGGTTAGTTCCCTGGAGACAGCAAATTTCTGAGTCATGTTTTTTTATTCAGTTTTCCATTTTATATCTTTTCAGATTTAGTCCATTTGCTTTGAGGCTGATTATTGAAATGTGAGTGCTTGTTCCTATCATAATGCTGTCATAAGGCTGTTTTGTTTCCATTTGGCTTTTGTGCTCATATATATGTATGTTTTCATTTTGGGGGGTTTACTGTGTGTTCTGCTACTTCTGTGTTTATGATCTTGTGAAATATATAGTCTTTCTTTTGTTTCTTTTTTCTTCCATGCACAGCACCTTTTTAAGCATTGCCTGTAGACCTAGTCTCGAAGCAGCATCTTTTCTTATGGTTTGGATGTCTGGGAAGGATTTAAATTCTCCCTAGCTAGTGAAGTTTAGCTTGGCTGGGTAGGACATTCTTGATTGAAATTGTTTATCTCTGAGAACATTAAAAATTGGGGTCCAATTCCTTCTGGCCTGCAGTGTTTCTGCAGATAAGTCTGCAGCAATTCTGACTGGTCTCCCCCGGTCGGTAGTCTGACCTTTTCCCCTGCTGCCTTTAGGATGTTTTATTTTAGGCCTACTTTGTATAGGAGAATTACTATGTGTCTAGGTGGTTGCTCTTCTCATAAGTTGTCTTGCAAGAGTTCTGTGAATCACTTGTGCTTGTATAGTCATCTCTCTGACTAGATGAGGGAAATTTTCTTGAGTAATCTCATGGAATGTTTGTTCCAGGGTATTTACTGTTTCTCTTTCTATTTCAGGTATTCCAATCAGACATAGGTTTGGTTTCTTGATAAAACTGCACATCTCTTAAAGAATTCTTTCTTTCTTCTTATGGTTTTTTTTTGTGTGTGTGTGTGTGTATATATATATATTTTATAGATTGGGTTAAATCCATATTTTGGTCTTCCAGCTCTGAGATTCTTTCTTCTGCTTGGTCTATTCTGCTTCCCTTGCTTGTCAGTTTATTTCTTGGCTGGAGTTCTTTATTTCTGTTATTTCTAAGTATGCTTTCTTGACTTTTTCCAGTTCTGCTGCAATTTCTTTTAGTTTCAACCCTTGCATTTCTTGATTTTTATCTATTCTGTCCAGTGATTCTCTGATCTCTGTAAGTGCCTTCTGAATACTTTTATTCTCAGAGATAGCCTATTTGTACTTCAGTAGCTGTTCTTTCTAGCACTGATTCTTTGCTGGGACTCTGGTGGTAACCACCAGTTATTCATTGGTTTTTCTTTGTTTATAGCAGTTCTCCTATCTCTTGCTTTAATTCCATTGTTCAATGGAAAGTAGAGAAGCAGTCACTTCTGAATTTTGTTCTACCTTTAGTCCTTCTTTGAGTTGGGGCTCCAGGTTTGTTCAATTATTAAGTAGGGCTGGGGGCAGGGCATTGTGCTGCCTCTTTACAATTTTTAGCACTTACTAGGGGAGGAAGAATGCAAGGATTCAGAACCTGTTGGCAGGTCATAATCTTTGCTATCTGGTGAATGGACCAGCTAGGACTCACTCTCCATCCCTACATAGTATGACCTTACAGTGGTTATGCTTCCATAGCCCCTGAGTCCAAGACAGTATAAGAGGGATAAGAGAGAGGAGAAGGAGCGAAAAAAGGGAAAGAAGGAGAAAGAAAAAAGAAGAAAGAAAAATAGAAAAAAGAAAAAACACAAAAAAGCAGAGAAAGAACAAAGAAAGAGAAATAAAAGAAGAAAAAAAGAGAGAAAACCAAACCAACACACAAAGAAACCAACTGAGATAACCAAGCAAACAAACCAATACTGCCACTAGCCTCTTGGTCAGTTCTACTGTCTGTGTCTATCATCCAGCAGCTGACTCGGGTGAGGGAAAGGTGGATTATCTGGGCTTCCTCATCGGTCATTACCTGCCAGGGCTTGTGCACTGGGGTGATGTTGTCTAAAGTCATAAAGAGCAGTCTCAATTCAATGCAGAGATCAGTTCCTAGTCTCAAGATGCAGTACTGCTGTTTCACAGTCTGCCCTGGAGCACTTCTCTGCCCTGGCATTAGAGTCTGCTCAGTTTCTCTGTGGGGAGATATTGCTCCCTTCCCAGCAGTTACTAGTCTTCAGATTTCATGACCTGGTGGCAAGGCTCTGAAGTCCTATCTAGACTTGGGGTGGGCTCTTCCCACTGCTTCCTTGGGAGTCTGCCTCAATCTCCAACCTTGTTCCCTCTGCAGTCCTCACTGCCAGCATTTCGCTTGCTCCAGCAGATCTCCCCAGGAAAATTTCCTAAAATGTCTGCCATTTGGACTCCCACTCTGATTTCATACCTCTGTGTTTGGTACAGTGTGGGGGTGGGGTGTCTCTCTCTCCAGTACTGTGCACGTGGAGCATCCTCTCTGGGCAAATTATTGGTGGTTTCAGAACGGTGTGGAGATCACCCCTCGGTCTCAGGATGCAGGCTGTTCAGAATTGAGTGAGATAAAGCAGATCTCTGCCCAGTCCCAGGACAGAGAAAATGGCAGCAGTCTATGTTTTTTTTTTTCTCTGTTGGGGCTCAACTCTAGATTTCCTCCCCATGCTTTCTCCATGGTCCTTGCTGCCAGTGCCTGGAGTGTTTTTGCAGGTAATGGTGTAGGCCAGGTGTCAGCTGACCTCTTCTGACTTTTCCTGAGTGATGCCCCAGGGATGGTGAATCCTTTTGTGCAGAGTAGATTAGTTTTTTGTGCACTCACTCATGCAGAGACTCTAACACTTTGACTGGACCTGATGCCATCTTGCCTCAAATATTTTCTCACACCTCTGTGATTTGTATATTGAGTTTTCAAATAGTATCTTTCAAAGAGGAGAAGTTTATAAGTTTTCATAAGGTACATTTTATCATTTTTTTCTATTATGGATGATTTTTTGGTATCATATCTAAGAAACAATGTTTCCTTCATTTTTCTAGAGATTATGCAGTTCAGTTTCAAATACCTATGATCTATGGATAGAAGGTCATAGTTTTTCTACATAAAAATCCAATGTCCAGTATCATCTATTAAAAACTACTTTTGTACTTTGAATTGACTTTGTCTTTTGTCAAAAATAAATTGATCACAAATGCATGAGGTTTATTTTTTAATTCCTTATTTTGGTATGTTTATCTGTGAGTCCATTCTTTATCAGTATCTCACTCACTGTCTTGATTACTATAGTTTAGGGTAAGTATTGACATTTAATGATGTCATTCTTCTACCTTTGTTCTTTTCTAAATAATTTAGGCTATTCTATATTACTTGCATTTTTTAAAATGTAAGTTTTGGCATCAACTTGTTAATTCCTACAAAAAAATGTTTTACTGGGATTGCATCTACAGATCAGTTTAGGGAGAAATTGACATCTAAGCAATATTGATTCTGCATTATGTGAAGGCAAAACATCACCTATTTAGGACTTCTTTGTTTCTTTCATAAGAATTCTGCAAGTTCCAAATATACATTGTGTGTAAACTTTGTCCCATTATGAATCAGAAGGTATAAATCACAGTATTTGTAGATTCATAATTAAAATAAAAGATAATTTAAAACTTGAAAAGTTCTTATATGGGTATTTCTACCAATTTGATGAAATACATTTAAAAATTTTGTGAACACTAAGCTATCATAATAAATATTAAGTAGTAGCACTGTAAATGAAAATTTATCCTTAGTCTCTTACAATGACTTCAAATAATTCATTTTGGCTACTAAATTATATTTTTATAATGTTAAAATCTGTCTTCATTTATACATTCTAACTGGAAAGTGTATACATTCATATATACATTCTAACTGAAATTATGTTGAAAGATACAACTATTTAAAAACATAATTTTTGCCTTTAAAAAGTATCGGAATATTTGTTATGAAATTTTACTTTACATTGTCAATGTTGTATCAGAATATATACTTAGTTTTTTAAGTTGAACACAAATTAAATTTTTGAATTAAAATTTTGCAGACCACACTAACATTTTTTAACAGAGTGTGTACTTATAAATGTTAATGGGCACTGATATATTATTCTGGATCAGAAAAATTACTTAATTAAGCATTATATAGCTTTTGGAAGTGATTTTAATATAAGTTTTATAGAAAACACTATAATTATGTATTTCATCACCATTGATGATGAAACTCTGAGTGTGTCTGGAGAAAACCACACAATGACTCTGTGTTCAAGAAAACATTGATTGTTTAGAGAATAAAAATGTATTTATGGCTAATGTTCGAGTTGAATTCCCCTGTGTTTTGACAACAAACTCAATTGAAAGGTAAACATTTCCACTGCATTGAATATGTTATCTAAATTATGCTGGTGTACAGGTATTTTCAGTTTGGTTCCAATTGGAGGAAAGATGTATTATATGTTAACAATTGAAATACTAATGCTTACATTATATCAAGAATGACCCTTTATTCAAGTAATCCAATATAGTAATAGTATATTATAATGGTAATGATGGTCATTGACAGTACTACTTGAACATTTGTATAGTGCATGAGTTATCTGGATATATTCTTCATGAGAAATCTTGCATGTACAATGCGAAAGTTAAACCATGGGAATAGGGACACAAAGTAACCTATTTCTTTCTATTATGGCTCTTTAATTTTATGTTGTCAGCTTTTATCTGTTTTAATTCTGTAGAATATGTGTGAGTTTCATTATAGGATATCTATTAAGAATGTCTGTCCTATTTTACTGTACAGGAATATTTTTAACTTCTCCAAAGTTTTAAAAAACTTAATAAAAACAGAAAAGTGAATTGTTGTTTTATATAATCATATTTAACTGCTAATAATTATATCAATGCTAATTTTTATATTGTCAATTTCATATATCATTATTTTTAATTTACTATCTAAGCAATCATCAAGTTCCTTATAAAGGAAAGAATAAAATGATGAAGGACAATAGTTCATAGTAACACTGGTATTATCTCAGTTCCATAAAGAAACATCCATAAAGAAGATAAGAACAGAAATTTGTGTTCTATATGGCTTTCAGTTTAACTTCCATTGCTTTATTTTATAAGTAGCTCAACAGCTACTGAAAGTGAGTGGATTACCCAAGACTTACATCATTGTTTCCTGATTCTCATTTTGAATTTTGTTTTGCTTTGTTCTATTTAACCTCAGTAGGCCATACTGCCACTAGGCAATCTAATTTAGGGAGTTTTTAAAAAAACTTTCATATTGCATTGATTTCTTAATTTCAATTTAATGAATATTTATTAATTATTTCAATGTATGAACATCAATCCATGAAGGTTACAAAAGTAGACATACATTCTACTTAATATGCACGTGCCTGTATTTATGAACGTACAGAAACTAACACTGATCCATTAAGATAAACTTAAAATGCCTTAAGACTACATTGCAAAGACTATGTGTATATGGGAGAGAAAAGAGGGCTAAAAAGAGCATAAAGAATCCTTCATGATTTTGACTGATCAATAATATACACATATGCATACATATATACATCTTCTTGCACTGGATATTCTGTTTAAGCAGAATAAATTTTGGACATCCTTTGATGGTAGGCTGTTTTTAGAAAATGGACTAATATATTACATGTGCCCATCAAACTTGTTTATTCCTTCTACCCATATCCTGTGATACTTGCTAGTCACAAAGGCTGGGCAGAGACCGTGGAAAATGTAGCAAAACATTTTTAAAATCAAAACATGACAATTTACACATGAAATTAATAAACATCAAAGGTACCAACCCTGTTCATTTCAGTTGAATGCAAGGAGATCTAGCCACTTATCTTAACCTTTTGCACAAGAAGAAACAATTGGAATATTATCCAAAAAATGTTTATATTTGAAATTGAAATGCATTCCGTGGGGAAAAATAGTCTTTCAGTTCACTGGCAAGGGCAAGTCCTTCATAAATGGGAACTGTCAACATGCTGTCTTCAGCATACATCACTAAATATGACATTTGAAATAAACTTGGTAAAAAATAATAATAATAACAGGGTGTTCAAAGAGACTTTGTACTGAGTGTCTAAAAGTCTTTCAAGAACTCTGAACAATTATAGTTTTTATAATGTACATTATCAAATACACTTTAAACTATCCTAAAACATTATCAGCATATTAGTTATTGCTCCAAGATTGCAAAGGATTACACAGCAGATATTTTATGTAGCTATTTGTTCTTTATTCTGCTGTCCACATACAAATTAAGGGCCAAAATTCTTTCCAGCATTATCAAACATTGTGCACTTATTTTCCTCAAAAGTAAAGCAAAATATGGACCTGAAAAAGAAGTGTAAAATGCAAAATTGAAAAATGGAGACTTTAGTAGTTCCTCATGTGAAGACCTTCTTTTTTGAAACACATATTTTAAAATAAAATCTTCATTTTGGAATAATTTTAGATTTACAGAAAAGATGCAAAGATAATGCAGAGAAGTTTTACATACCCTTCAGTTAGTTCCTCTTCATGTAAGATGCTAACATCTTACATAACCATGTTATATTTATCCAAATTAATATTGTCATATTATTATGAACCAAAGAACTTATCCGTATTTAAATTTTCCCCACTAACATCTTTTTTCTGTTTAAGAACCCATCCAGAGTACCACACTGAACTTAGTTGTTATGTCATCTTTATCTTCTGATTAGTGACAATTACTCATTTTCCTTGTTTTATACAACTTTAATAGTTTTGAAGAAACAGTCAGGTTTTTGGTTTGTTTGTTTTTATGAGTTTGACACTTTGAAGACCCAATTTTGTAGATGTGCCTCAATTTTGGTATTGTCTAGTGTCTTTCTTGTGATTTGACTGGAATTATGAGATTTGGGGAAGAACACAGAGGTGAAGTGTCCTTTTCATATCATATTAGAAGACATATGATATCACTCATGATGTTACAATGGTTACTTGGTTAGGGTAGTGTCTGCCTGTTTTTTCCTCTGCAAAGTATTATTTTCCCTATCATCCTCTATTTTAAAAAATTAAGTCATCAACTCCAGTCTATAAAACATATTTTAAATATGACAACATGAATGTTCAAATGATTACCAATATTACACAAAGGGTTCAGTGTATTCACTATCATTTTCATATGAAAAAAATGAAACCAAAGACACATTCAGGATCCTGGAAAGTTAAGATATTTTGTAAAAGCAAGGGAGAGCTAAAATTTGAATTGTGCAACTTACTTTAGTCATTGTCAACTTCTAAGGTTTTTACTACACTTCTAATTACTTTACAGATAACTCAGAAACTCTAAGTGTTCTAGTGCTCTAGGACTGAACACTTTTCATCTAACAGAGTGCCTGTTACATAGTAATGTCTAAATAAACAAATAATTATATTATTAATTCACTCACTTGCTGCAAGGACTGTGATGCTACTACATGTTACTAGTCAGTGATGCAAATAGAGCAGTAAATAAATCTCTCTGAAGAAGAAATGCCAAAAAGTAAATAAATAAATAAACAAATAAATAAATGTGCATTTTATATTATTAAAAGTATATTTTTTATTAGACTAGATATTTCACAAAAGCAACATATTTATAAATTTAAATTGTTTATGCTTGTATAGATACATTTACATCTTCAATTCTCTTAATTCTCTTGGCAAATTTCTGAGAATATGGCAACAAATTAATTGAAAATTCTGATGGAATATTATGCAGCCATAAAGAAGGACAAAATTACGAACTTTGCAGCAATTTGGATGGACTTAGAGTCTACAATACTAAGTGATCTATCACAGAAATGAAAAACTGAGTACCACATGTTCTCACTCATAAGTGGACATTGAATGATTATCATAATACTAAAAGAAAGGGATTGGCAGTAGTGAGAAACTGCCAAGGAGGGGGTCACACCCCATCAACAAGGGCACTTGCATGATGAATATGTGTATACCTAACCCTGAAATGCACCCCAGATCTTTAAAATAAAATAATTATCACAGAAAAAAAAAAAACTCTGGATGCTATCACATGCATTTTTCAGTCAAATATACTCCAAAGGATCAGCTAGATAGTGAGTTATTATATAGAATGGACCAATAAAAATTGATTAAATTATTTAATATTGCATCTCATTTTTATTTTGTGAAAACTTTGAACAATAACCTCTGCCCCACAAATTTGAAATTGGGACACAAAGGCTATTACATTTATTGGTCAGTTCAACAAAACAGTGATGTGAAGTGGAGTGTGAGGCAACCATGCTGATCTATGGGCAGGAGGATCAGTTCCTCAGAAAGAAAAGGAGACTGAATTCAATTTGCTGAATGGATCATAGGTAAGAAAAACTTCAAAGGTGAGAAAAGGACATACACAGAGCATAGATAACTTTCTTCCTGGTGGCTTTTACTTTCTGTTAAAACTCCATAAGGGAATTTGTCTACCTTCCCTTGGAGTCTCTGTTATACCCTTAAATTTTTCATTAAAAATTATTTAAATGAGTTAGACTTTGTTCTGTCATTTGCTACAAAAAATATTGCTTAAACGGATAAAAATGAACCAATTCATTTATTCAGTAAAGAATGGAATGTGTATAAATTAGAGTGCAGGAAGAGACAAGAGTGTGATAAATATATTCTAACAGCAAAAAGGCTTTCTGTGTTGTTCCAGATTTGGGGGAAAAAAATTAAAACAAGGAATGGAAGTCCCAGTTAGATAAATTCAGGCTTAACATAATGTAAAAAAAAAAAAAAAATACAAACAATTTTTTAAAAACACTTTAATTTAAGCTATCTCCAGATTTATTTCCCATTAGAATTTTCCAGAAAGGGCTGCATGCACCAACTCTGGAATATTTTGCCCTGAGTGAAAAGTTTTTCTAGGTACCTTCTATTTGTGCTATGATTATAAGTGATAATTGAATGTTTAATCTGTTTTGGGACATTCCTGGAGAATGCTTCATAATATTGTATAGGAAATGTCATGATATTATAAAAAATGAGAGATCCATTTTCAGGTCTCATGGAAAAGTAAGAAAAGATTCTTCCTTCCGAAAGCATACCCTCCATTATAACTGCTCAAAGGAATCGTATTAATTGTAGCAAAGACTACTCATAATAAAATGCTGAGACCAGAGAATCAGAAGTGAATAATTGTACAGTCACCTGTTGTAAACAAGTAAAATGTTAGTTCTATAAACTTATCCTCAAGAGGATTGTAAGAATTATCTGATATGGTAGCCACAGTTGTGAAAATGATGTATCTATAGATCAAAATCATTGTAAAACTCTTAACTCTTTATCCAACAGAAGAGAATATAGAGACACTTCATTTAGCTATTTCAAATAAGAATTGTCATTAAAGCTTTCATGTGAAATACCTGGATGCTGATATTAGTGTCCACTGAGTATTCTTCGTAGCTTGAATTCCTTAGTATGTATTGTAAAACTTACGTAGTTCTTCTTGCATAAATTGAGTTATGTACAACTAATTCAGTCTTCACAAAATCCTAAATCAGCAAGTCATTGAAAATTTTGTTTTAAGGATATTAACCTGTAGTTCTCTTTCTTTGTTGATCTTTACCAGGTTTTGGTATCAATTTGATGTTAGCTCTGCAAAATGATTTGGGAAGAGTTCCATCTTTCTTGATTGCCTAGAATACTTTCAGTAGGATTGCTATCAATTCCTCCTCATATGTTTTATAGAATTCTGCTGGAAAGCCATCTGGTCCAGGGTTTTTTTTGTAGGTAATATTCTCATGACATAGTTAATTTCCTGGATTGCTATTGGTTTGCTTAGGTCTTGATTTCTTCTTGTTTCAACTTGGGGAGGTTATGTGATGTCAGAAAGTCCTCAATTTCCTTTAGGTTTTCAAGTTTGTTTCCATATAAGGGTACATAGCAGCCTCTAAAAATCTTTTGTATTTCTTCAGGGTCAGTTGTAACTTGACCTTTGGCATTTCTGATTGTGGTTATTTGGGTTTTTTCTCTCTTTTTCTTGGTCAGTCTAGCTAGGGGATCAACAATGATCAACAATACTGTGTATCCTTTCAAAGAACCAGCTTTTTTTTCACTGATTATTTTTTGTATTATCTTTTTGTCTTCTATTTCCCTAATTTGGGTTTTCATTTTGGTGATCTGGATTCTTCTGCTGAAGTTAGGGTTTTGGTGGTCTTGGTTTCCCAGCTCCCTTAGGTGATTTGTTAAGCTGTTAACTTGTGATCTTTCTATTTTATTCATATGTGTTTGTAGAGATATGAATTACCCTTTTAGTACTGCATTCATGCCAAAATTCCCAACAGATCCTGGAAAATCAGATTCAACCACAAATCTCAAAAACCATCCACTGTGACCAAGTAGGCTTCATCCCTGGGATACAGGACTGGTTCAACATTCATAAGACCATAAAAAAATGAAATACATCAACAGATATAAAAACAAAAACCACTGATTATATCATTAGATACAGAAAAAGTCTTTGATAAAATCCAGCACCCCTTCTTGATAAAAACCCTTGAACATCTAGGCATACATGGAACATACCTCAAAATAGTAAGAGTCATCTACAAGAAGCCCACAGCCAACATACTATTAAACAGACAGAAATTGGGGCCATTTCCCCTGATAACCGGAACAAGACAAGGATGCTCACTCTCACTCCTCCTTTCTAACATAGTTTTGGAAACCCTAGCTAGAACAATCAGACAAGAGAAGGAGATCAGCAGTATCCAAATAGGAAAAGAGGAAATGAAGTTATCCCTCTTTGCAGATAACATGACTGTATATCTTGAAAACCCAAGAGAATCTGTCAAAAACCTCCTTACACTGATAAAGGCCTTTGCGAAGTCTCGGGGTATAAAATAAATGTGCAAAAAACAGTTGCATTTCTATACATCAACAATAAACAAACAGAAACCCAAATAAAAAGCACAATCCATTCACAATAACCAGAAAGAAATTGAATACTTTGGCATCTTCCTAACCAGAGATGTGAAAGACCTTTACAATGAAAACTACAAAATACTGCTCAAAGGAATCAAAGGTGACACAAACAAATGGAAAATATTCAATGCTTATGGACTGGAAGAATCAATTTTGTTAAGATGCCCATCCTATCCAAGGCACTCTACAGATTTAATGCAATATCCATTAAATTGCCAGCAGCATTCTTCTCAGACATGGAAAGGACAATACAGGAATTCATATGGAAACATAAATGACCACAAATCACCAAAACAATCCTCAGTTAAAAAAGCAGAACAGGAGGTATCAGACTCCCAGACTTTGAACTCTATTATAAATACAATAAACAAAACAGTCTGGTATTGGTACAAGAAGAGACATATAGACCAATGGAACAGGATAGAGATTCCAGAAGCAAAGCCTCAATTCCTCAAATAACTCATCTTTGACAAAGCCTCCAACAACAAGCACTGGGGAGAGGAGAACCTATTCAGTAAATGGTGCTAAGAAAACTGGTTGATCACATGCAGAAGATTGAAACAGGACCCCTACCTATCACCATATACAAAAATCAACTCTAAATGGATCAAAGACTTAAATGTGAAAATTTTGTTTTAAATACTATCTGGGTTGACCAGACATTTCCCATCCTTTAGATTCAATATGTGGTTTCCAAAGGTGATACTAATCATGTAAGCTTAGCTGTGGGCCTCTGGCTCTTTCTGATGTAAAACTAAAAACAACTTTTAAAAACAAACAACAATTCGGGCTCAGTGGCTCAGCCTGTAATCCCGTGCCTTTGGGAGGCTGAGGTGAGTGGATTGCCTGAGCTCGCAGGTTTGAGACCCACCTGGGCAGCGAGACCTCATCTCTACAATAAATCAAAAAATCAGCCGGGCATGGTAGCACATGCCTGTATTCCAGCTACTCGGAAGGCTGAGGCGGAAGGATCGCCGGAGCCCAGCAGGTCGAGGCTGTGGTGGCCGGGAGCGGCCCCTGCACTCCAGTCTGAGCGACAGAGTGAGACTCCAACTCAAAAAATAAAAAAAAATAATAAAATAAAATAAAAACAAACAACAAAAAAAACCTATATGTTAAGTCAAATTCATAAGCTAGTGGATTTAAGGAGAATTTAACATAAACAAAGGCATTTCCTAGGCTATTGGAGATCCAAGTTCTTCCTCAGGCAAGTCTCCCTTTAAGAACTGGTCCTTAATGAATTTTATTGTAGTAGGTTCAATTTTTTGCTTCATTTTGTTTAAGTTCCTTGCTGATAATTTAGCCTCACTTATTCCAATTTCCTGATAAAACATGATATATGTCTCAGGAATATTTCACTTCACTAAGAGTTTTGTTCAATTTTCTGGAAAAACAAAGTTTGGCACTCAGAGTTAGTGATATCAATGTGGGTAAAAGATATTAATAGAAACTTCTCAAAAGAAGACATAGGGGATGCTCAGCAAGATGGTAATGGGACAAGTCAAACTGTGAAGATTTGCACAAAAGGTGGCTCCTGAAGGCAGTTCCACACAGCCCCACAGCAGCCACCTGCACGGAGAGTGGCTGCTGTAGCTAGTCCCTCACAGCGAACTGCCTCCATCAATGTGGTTGCTACCAGGTGCTGAACGGCTGCTGAGGCTGTGGCTCTCAGCTCTGGCCCTTGGAAATTCACAGCTCCCTTCTCCACCCCAAGCTGTCTGTGGCACACCAAACTGCAGCACCCAGCTATTTCACTGGTTCCCAGTACCTGATGCCAGGCACACACCATCATCACCCATCATAGCTGATCAACTGGGGGCCTGGATGAGTGGAGAGAGAGGATCAGCAAAAGAGGGGCCACCCACTGCAGCCATTTTTCTGGCAGAGATTTGCATTGCCCCGCCCATCTCCACACACCCTCCACCTTGTTTTCTAAGGTAACCTCACCAAAACAGGAGACAGAAGCCCCTCCCCTATGCTGAATCAGACACAGACAACTCAGTTCTGTGTGGCAGAACTGTCAGGCAGCAAGCTAAGTGAACTGACCCAAGCTATGAGTAACCCTATCTACCTGCAATGAAAGCAAAGGGGAGGGGCTAGAGATCAGGGCTGAAGAGACTTCAGACACTCTGGAAAGACCCCAGAGCTAGTCTGGTTTCTTACTTTGATTTTTTATTTTATTGTTTTGATTGTTTGTTTTGTTCATTTTTGTTTGTTTTTTAATTTAGACTACCTGCTTGTGTCGGGGAAGAATACATCAAAAGGCATGATTTTACTGGACTGTTTTTGTGTGATTACCAGTATGCTTTAGGGAATTTTTTTTGTTTGGTTGTTTTTTACTGTTTTCTGGCATTGTGTCTCTTTTCATTCATTAGTTGGTATGAAAGTCTGTTTACCATCTTACTCTTCTCTCTCTCCAACTTCCTCATGAGCGCCCACTTCTTCCATTATTTTCCTTTTCCTTACCTCCTTTTGTTCCAGGGAGCTAATCTAAACCCCCACTGAATGGACATATTGCAAGGCAGTGGGAAGTGGGTTCCAGGGTGCCCATAAACCTGTCAGTGGATACTGAGATCTGCAAACAGATTCTGAATCACAGCTTCCCTCTCAATTAAATCTCAAAGCTGCAAAAAGTACAGCCCCCAACCCACAGTCCAGCCTCAAAAGTGAAGAAAGTCAATGATCCTCATAAGGAAAAACAGGAGATTGACCAAAAAGGAGTAAAAGCAACCCCACCTTCCCTGAAAAACAGAATTAAAGAAGCGAAGGGTAAGGGGGAGAGAAAAATCTACACAAATGAAGAAAAACTAAAAGAAGAACATAGGTCTCTCACAGACCCCTGGGAGGTCAGACACTGAGAAAACAGACTTCGGAATGCAAACAATGAAGAGCCCCCAGAATGACTGGTCTCAAACTACAAACCCAGATATCAAGACATTAATAGAGAGATTAAAAATAATTGAGGAGAGATAAGAGGAAAATAGAAAGGAGTTGATAAATGAGATAACAGTAGTAAAGAATACTGTGAATGAAATAAAAAACAAACTGATAAGCATAGAAAGCAGAATTAGCCAAGCAGAAGAAAGAATCTCAGAGCTTGAGGACCAAAATATAGAACTAACCCAAACTGTCAAAAACATAGAAAAGAAGCTTGAAAAGACAGAACAAAACCTTTAAAAGATGAGCAATTACTTCAAGAGACTGAACCTAGGAGTAATTTATTTTCTGAAGCAGACAGAGAGACAGAGACCAACCTGGAACAAACATTCCATGAAATTATTCAAGAAAACTTACCTCATCTCATCAGTGACATGACCATTCAAACACAAGAGATTCAGAGAACCCCTGCAAGACAACAAATGAGAAGACCAACTGCCAGACACAT
>NW_007251873.1:102947-105316 GCF_000164805.1 Carlito syrichta
AAAATTAGCTGGGCATGGTAGCACGTGCCTGTAGTTACAGCTACTTGGAAGGCTGAGGTGAAAGGATCGCTGGAGCCCAGCAGGTCAAGGCTGCAGTGGTTGGGAGTGGTCACTGCACTCCAGCCTGGGTGACTGAGTTAGACTCCAACTCAAAAAAAATCTTTCCCAGATATCCAGTCCCTAAGAACTTATGCTGCCACCAGACCACCTCTACAAGAAACACAAAGTATTAAACACAGGAGAAAAGGAAAAAAGAACAATAATATTCTCCACAAGAGTACAGGAAAAAGATTAAAAACACACATGAACCAACCAAAAAACCAAAAGAAAGACAACAAACAGGAACAACATCTCTATAAGAACCTCATGATAGGGATCAACTCTCACATTTCAATAATTAGCTTGAATGTGAATGGACTAAATGCACCACTGAGAAGACATAGCATGGCAGAATGGATAAAATATCACCAGGCAACAATATATTGCCTCTAAGAGACTCATCTCACCAGAAAGGACACTCAGAGATTCAAAGTAAGGTGATGGGAAGCAAAATTTCAGGTGAACATAACACAAAAGAAAGGAGGAGTCATGATCTTAATCTCAGACAAAATACCCTTTAAGTTATCAAAAATTTAAAAAGATACAGAAGGCCACTATATAATGATAAAAGGTTCAATCCATCAACAAGAAATATCGATCCTAAACATATATGCACCCAATATAGGAGCACCAACTTTCATAAAACAGCTTCTAGGAAAACTCAGAAAAGATATTGATTCTAACATTATCATAGCTGTGGACTTTAATATCCCACTCATAACACTAGACATATCAACAGGACAAAAAATCAGCAACAAGATCTGGAACCTCATTGTGACTCTTGACCAAATGGACTTAACTGATACCTACAGAACACTCCACCCAACAACCACAGAATATACATTCTACTCATCATCACATATCCTATGATTGACCACATCCTTGGCCATACATCAAGCATAAACAAATTTCAAAAGATTGAAATTTTGCCATGCACCTTCTTGGACCACAGTGGAATAAAAATAAACATCAACACCAACAAGTTTCCCCCAAAACCCACAAAGACATGGACACTAAACAGCATGATGCCAAACAACTCCTGGGTCAATGATGAAATCAAAATAGAGGTTAAAAGATACCTGGAAACAAATGAAAATGAAGAAATATCTTATCATGAAGGCTGCATTAAGGGGGGAATCCATATCTCTACAAATGTACATGAAGAAAATAGAAGGATCACAAATTAGCCTAACAAGCCACCTAAGGAAGCTGGAAAAGCAAGACCACCAGAACACTACTTCAGCAGAAAAATCCAGATTACCAAAATAAAAGTCCAAATCCCAGACATAAAAGACAAAAGATAATACAAAAAATCAACAAAACAAAAGCTGACTTTTGAAAGGATAAACAAGATCAATAGCACCCTAGTCAGACTGACCAAGAAAAAGAGAGAAAAAGCTCAAATAAACACAATCAGAAACACAAGAGATGAAGTCACATCTGACCCTGAAGAAATACAAAAGATCCTTAGAGACTACTATGTACACGTTTATGGAAACAAACGTGTAAATCTGAAGGATATGGAGGACTTTCTGATATCACACAACCTACTTAGGTTGAAACAAAAAGAAATCACAATATCTTTAATGAATATAGACTAAACTTCTCAACAAGATCCTAGCAAACCTGATTCAACAACACATCTCAAAAATCATCCATCATGACCAAGGAGGCTTCATCCCCAGGATGCAAGACTGGTTCAACATTCGTAAGATCATAAATGTAATTAAATACATCAACAGATGTCAAAACAAAACCCACATGATTATATCATTAGATGCAGAAAAAGCTGTAGATCATATCCAGCATCCTTTCTTGACAAAAACCCTCGAACATCTAGGCATATGTGGAACATACCTCAAAATAGTAAAAGCCATCTACAAGAAACCCACAGCCAACATACTCCTAAACAGATAAAAATTGGACCCACTTCCCCTGAAAACTGGAACAAGACAAGGATGCCCACTCTCACCCCTCCTGTTCAATATAGTATTGGAAGTCTTGGCTAGAGCAATTAGAAAAGAGAAGGTGATTGGGATATCCAAATAGGAAAAGAGGAAGTCAAGTTATCTCTCTTTGCAGTTGACATGATTGTATACCTGGAAAACCCAACAGAATCTGTCAAAAACCTCCTTGCACTGATAAAGGACTTGGTAAAATTTCAGGGTATAAAATAAATGTGTAAAAGACAATCGCATTTCTTTATACCAATAATAAACAAACAGAAACCCAAATAAAAAGCACAATCCCATTCACAATAGCCACAAAAA